>NC_060174.1:44118986-44183986 GCF_021184085.1 Oncorhynchus gorbuscha | reverse complement strand
AAGCCAATAATGGGGAAAAGCCAATAATGGGGAAAAGCCAAGTTCATGGGGAAAAGCCAAGTAATGGGGAAAAGACAAGTTCATGGGGAAAAGCCAATAATGGGGAAAAGCCAAGTTCATGGGGAAAAGCCAAGTTCATGGGGAAAAGCCAATAATGGGGAAAAGCCAATGGGGAAAAGCCAAGTTCATGGGGAAAAGACAATAATGGGGAAAAGTTCATGGGGAAAAGCCAAGTTAATGGGGAAAAGCCAAGTTCATGGGGAAAAGCCAATAATGGGGGGAAAAGCCAAGTTAATGGGGAAAAGCCAAGTTCATGGGGCCAATAAGGGGTTAATGGGGGGCCAATAATGGGGAAAATGGGGAAAACAAGTAATGGGGAAAAGCCAATAATGGGGAAAAGCCAATAATGGGGAAAAGCCAAGTTCATGGGGAAAAGCCAAGTTCATGGGGAAAAGACAATAATGGGGAAAAGACAATAATGGGGAAAAGACAATAATGGGGAAAAGCCAAGTTCATGGGGAAAAGACAATAATGGGGAAAAGCCAAGTTCATGGGTAAAAGCCAATAATGGGGAAAAGCCAAGTTCATGGGGAAAAGCCAATAATGGGGAAAAGCCAATAATGGGGAAAAGCCAAGTTCATGGGGTAAAGCCAATAATGGGGAAAATACAATAATGGGGAGAAGCCAATAATGGGGAAAAGCCAAGTTCATGGGGAAAAGCCAATAATGGGGAAAAGCCAATAATGGGGTAAAGCCAATAATGGGGAAAAGCCAAGTTCATGGGGAAAAGCCAATAATGGGGAAAAGACAAGTTAATGGGGAAAAGCCAATAATGGGGAAAAGCCAAGTTCATGGGGAAAAGACAATAATGGGGAAAAGACAATAATGGGGAAAAGCCAAGTTCATGGGGAAAAGACAATAATGGGGAAAAGCCAAGTTCATGGGTAAAAGCCAATAATGGGGAAAAGCCAAGTTCATGGGGAAAAGCCAATAATGGGGAAAAGCCAATAATGGGGAAAAGCCAATAATGGGGAAAAGCCAAGTTCATGGGGTAAAGCCAATAATGGGGAAAATACAATAATGGGGAGAAGCCAATAATGGGGAAAAGCCAAGTTCATGGGGAAAAGCCAATAATGGGGAAAAGCCAATAATGGGGAAAAGCCAAGTTCATGGGGAAAAGCCAAGTTCATGGGGAAAAGACAAGTTCATGGGGAAAAGCCAATAATGGGGAAAAGCCAAGTTCATGGGGAAAAGCCAAGTTCATGGGGAAAAGACAATAATGGGGAAAAGACAATAATGGGGAAAAGCCAATGGGGAAAATGGGGAAAAGCCAAGTTAATGGGAAAAGCCAATAATGGGGAAAAGCCAAGTTAATGGGGAAAAGCCAATATTGGGGAAAAGCCAATAATGGGGAAAAGCCAAGTTCATGGGGAAAAGCCAATAATGGGGAAAATACAATAATGGAAAAGCCAATAATGGGGAAAAGCCAATAATGGGGAAAAGCCAAGTTCTTGGGGAAAAGCCAAGTTCATGGGGAAAAGCCAATAATAGGGAAAAGCCAATAATGGGGAAAAGCCAAGTTCATGGGGAAAAGCCAATAATGGGGAAAAGCCAATAATGGGGAAAAGACAATAATGGGGAAAAGCCAATAATGGGGAAAAGCCAAGTTCATGGGGAAAAGCCAATAATGGGGAAAGCCAATAATGGGGAAAAGCCAATAATGGGGAAAAGCCAAGTTCATGGGGGGAAAAGCCAATAATGGGGAAAAGCCAATAATGGGCCAAGTTCATGGGGAAAAAAGACAATAATAATGGGGAAAAGCCAATAATGGGGAAAAGCCAATAATGGGGAAAAGCCAAGTTCATGGGGAAAAGCCAATAATGGGGAAAAGCCAATAATGGGAAAAGACAAAATGGGGAAAACAATAATGGGGAAAAGCCAATAATGGGGAAAAGCCAATAATGGGGAAAAGCCAATAATGGGGAAAAGCCAAGTTCATGGGGAAAAGCCAATAATGGGGAAAAGCCAATAATGGGGAAAAGACAATAATGGGGAAAAGCCAATAATGGGGAAAAGCCAATAATGGGGAAAAGCCAAGTTCATGGGGAAAAGCCAATAATGGGGAAAAGCCAATAATGGGGAAAAGACAATAATGGGGAAAAGCCAATAATGGGGAAAAGCCAATATTGGGGAAAAGCCAATAATGGGGAAAAGCCAAGTTCACGGGGAAAAGCCAATAATGGCGAAAAGCCAATAATGGGGAAAAGCCAATAATGGGGAAAAGCCAATAATGGGGAAAAGACAAGTTCATGGGGAAAAGCCAATAATGGGGAAAAGGCAATAATGGGGAAAAGCCAATAATAGAATTTTCCTCACTCTGCAAAATTGAACTCAACCAAACAATTTTCACAGAAAGAAACCAAAATGAAACTGAAATGATCTCTCGTTGCAGAGAAAGAATGTTTTTTTTTGACTTGTAATCCCAGTTGGTTGCTTTCGATAGAATAGGGCCCTCTGTCTGCAACATGTGCGCCTCTTACATTTAGAAGATAGTTACTACAGTATGTCATTATAAAGAATCTTATTTGCTGCTAACATCTTTGAGTATATTCAATGCGTATGGTGCTCTGCACTCCAGACTGTGCGATGATGCATCGCTTGGGCTGAAAGCTGATTACAAGCCTGATTTACTGCAGAGCACAACTTAAATCATTCAAATCAGCATTGTGTGGCGCTGCACACATGGTTCATGTTCAGAAATGGCGACTATATTTACACACACATTTCCCAAGTTCAAAGAGATGATCCAATCGCTCAGGTTTTTTAGGTTGTTTTTCACTCTGCCAATGATTTAGTTGTACAATTGTCTCTAATATAGCACATACTGACAACTATCCAGAGCAACATGAATGTGAAAGATTGGTAATCGACACTGTCTGATTCAGGCTGTGCCGCTGTTCTTTGTTGTAGCTCTAACAGGTGAGGAGAAGCCCTACAGCTGTCCCCCCAGTGACTACACCAGCCCACAGTCAGTTTCTCTCAGTTACCATCTGGAAGGCTACCACCTCCACCACCACCCCCAGTGGAACCATGACACCAGGGACAACATAGACCCCTCGTCCCCACAGACCCCCAGCCCCAGGGACCAGAGCCCTACTCCTGGCCTCTACAGTGGGCTGGAGGATCCTGATGAGAACAGGAGAAACCCAGCAACTCTGCACATGGACAGGCTAGCACCCAATCTGCCTAACCCTTCAAACCTGCACAAGGCCTATGAAGGACCTCCCGCTATGGAGGACAACAGTGTGAAGCCACAGGGTCTTCATCAATCCATACAGACCTTCATCAATGGCCTGACATCTAGTGTTCTGAGAGGGGACAGAAAGAGGAGGGCAGGGGGAGGTATGGTCAGCACTCGGGGGGGAGGACAGGGGAGCTCTGAGGGGGAGGACCGTGTTGGAGTCAAGGGGAGTGACCGGGACAGTGAGGGGGAGACAGGTACTGGTGGCTCTGCAGTCACACCCAGGACCAGGAAGTCCCAGTATGAGCCTCTGGATCTGTCTCTCAGGCCAGACTGGGTGCTTTCGCCTCAGACTGGCTCAGCCCACATGGACAGATCTCAAGGGGGATTGACTGGGTTATTCCAGCAGCACAGCAGTGTGTGTAATGGCCCCCTCTCCTCCAATAGCAACAGGCTCCAGGCACACAATGGGCAACACACAGCTGAACAGTCAGAGATTGGATCTGGCACTGGTGACCTGGAGATGCCCACAAGGCAGGACGACCAACACAACTATGACTTCTCAGCTCACAATGAGGATTGTGCACTCGAGAGCCATGTGTTTAACAAAGTTGAGGAAGAAGAGGAATTCAACAAGCTAAGGATAATGAAGAGTAGCAGCAGCGAAGCACGGCTGAGTGAGAAGATGACAGAGATGATGGTTGGCCGTCGCCATGGGTCCAGTGAGGCCCCTCAGTGTCCCCAGGAGAAGCAGGGCCAGTGGGGCAGGTCGGTCATCCAGCCTCTCCTCTCTCCTCTGGAGCTGCTGAAGCCAGTGCCGACTCCTCACCACCACCACCTCCACAGAAATCTCCTGTCAGTCCTCCAGTCTTCCAGTGACCAGAACCACATGCTCCTCAACGGCCATGCAGCCAGCTTGAATGGTGGCGGTGGAGGGCCCATGGAGAGAGCAGAGACTTCAGGTGAGTGCCTCTCTCTCTACCCCATGAATGATGTCATCTGTACCTCTTCCTCCTAATCTTACTCTTTCCCCGTAGTAACTTCATATTACATGAGCGTTCAATGCCACCTAGTGGTCAAGTAGTGATCCTGCCTCCTTATAACATCATATGCCTTTCCTATTCGATCCTTTCCTATATGTTTGGATCTTTAGAACACTGTTTCATTAGGTAGATAGGCTTACCTCAGCAGACAATGTGTCAGAGGAAACGGTTACACTGTAGTTAGTTAAAACTCTTTTGATTGTGATTCTCAGACGGACTAAAACAAGGGTATTGGAGTCATAGGTGTGTGGCACTGATTACATCCCCACTTAGAGGAAGATACACCATCTGATCAGTAAAAAATCACCCAGGCAATGGGACCCATTTGATGGAGTGGCTTAAATCTTGTGTGATACGCCTGCAGAGAGCAAGATTGAATCACTTGCCTCTCTAGAGAGATCTTTCAGACAGCTGGGATCCTTTGATATTATATGCATGTAATATGCGTGCAACTCGAAACTCTGTCATTCTGATCCATCTGATGCAGAAACACAATATGAAACACAATATGCTCTTATAAAAGACATTAAAGTGCCTGTCAACTCTGTTTTGGGCACAACATCTGTTCTGTTCTTGTGTGATGTACTGCTTTCAAAAGTGTACAGTATCCCAGCTAACAATTCTGGGGTAGAGAGAATGTTTTTGTAATGTTACCCGTAATGTTCCTCTAATGTCTGAATTTCCAGTATTCTGTTAGTCAGGAGAACATTCTATCTATGTTAGCATGTTTTGGTGTCATAGTTAGGAGAACATTCCCTTAATTAAGTGATAATGCCCGAGAAGCCGGTGTTTGGAGGATATATTGGCACGGGTGTTGTTAGGCCCGATACGAAGTTGAGGGCTGGCAAACCATGCCGATATATCCTCCAAACAGCGGCTTCGAGGGCATTATCACTTTATACAACGGGTTACCAACATATTCAAATAATGATTGACATATTTTCATTAAAAATATTTTTTGACGAATTTATTCATATTATTTAATCCTTCCACAAGATATAGTCCCGACACAAATCTAGAGTTGCTACCCAAGCCAAGCCGGCTGGTTGTTTGTTCTATCGGTTTGGTTGCCAGAGACGCCACCCAGTCATTCAATCTTTTTGTTCTGTATCTATGGACGCTACCCAGTCGTTCGTTCTAAATGTTCCATTTATAGTGGAGACCAAGTTTATAACTTCCCTGCCTGGGCTGATGAGACAGTGGATGGAACAGATGGAACAAGTAAATAGGCATTTTAACATCATAGACTTAGCCGGTGGTAACTTGTGGAATAGACAACGGCTGGAATGCACTTTTAACCAATCAGCATTCAGAATTAGACCCACCCGTTGTAGAATGTCAAACAGAACATACCCAGATTGTGGTTACCATGTTCTCAGAATATACAATACAAATGTTCTAGATACGTTTCATGGGATGTTGCAAGAACATGCGTGTCCAGTTTTCGGAGGGTTAGGAGAATATCCCATTAACGACCCACCAAACATACAAAGTACATGGTTGCCATGTTCTCGGAACACAAGATATTAATGTTATAGACACGTTTCATGGGAACGTTGCAAGAACATTTCTGTGTATCAGTTGTCATGACGTCGCCTGATGGAACCAAAGAAATGTTACCGGGGTCAATCGAGGCCCTGCTTGGTGAACCACTGATCCATCCGTAGCTAATTGTCTGAAGCAAGGTTAGAGATACTGACACATACAGTGTTTTCAACTGACACACTTTGACATACATGATAAAATTGTGCATGTTCATTTCTAAAGTTATTATTATTCAACAGTCCATGTCCATGTTATGAATGGGTTAATCTGACTAGTCTCATAATTTATTTCATTGACTTATTTCAACAATTTAAGAGCTTTCAGTATAGTTGTCTAATGTTGGTGGAGCATATTAACCTGTTTTAATGATACTTTTGAATCACTAAGATCAATAAAAGTTTTTATTTAGTGTACTTTTAACAGAGCTGAGATTTACCTCAAAGTGCATTCATCCGATTGCTTACATCCTTACACCTATCAAGTTGTTTCGGATCTACCCAGCTGCCTAGGAGGGAGGGGTAGAGTTTCTTCTGGACAGTACAGGGCCTAACTATACTATTATGAGAGTAGGGTGATTCCCATAGCCAGTCTCCAACACAGGCCACCAGCATCAATGACAAATGCTCTAACCACTGTCCCAATATGAGATATCTCTAGGTGTGCTTATTGGGCCAGTGGTTAGAGCATTTGTCATTGATGCTGGTGGCCTGTGTTTGAGACTGGCTATGGGAAAAACCCTACTCTCATATTCTTAGCAAAATATGTTAATGTCATTATTTAGCAACAGTTACAACAAACCTCTCTGATCTAAATGAGTATCTCATTGAAAAATGGTAATGTGTAGGATTTCTCCAAGAGCACGAATTATGACCACATTTTTATTACCTCATGAATTAATAGTATGTATTAATTCTATATAGTTGAGCATCTCAAAGAGAACTCTGTGATCTTTAAAAAAATAAACACCACATATACAATTTTGCTAAGAATATGAGAGTAGGTTGATTCCCATACTGAGTCTCGAACACAGGCCACCAGCACCAATGACACATGTGTCAGGATCTAGGTGTCCATCTAATTGGCAACAGATTTTCATACGAATATTCTAAAATCTGCATAAAACAATATGCGCATTTTCTAACTACAGATGTTTCCATCAACCTGTCTTATTGTTGGACAAACGCCTGTGCGTGATGACGTAGAGCACATACAAATCACTTTTGTGGTTAAATTCTAACTTTAAAAAAAAATCAAGTTAAATTGGTTTCCATTGCACGTTCAACTCTATTTTATTTTGTCACAAAAAATGTTGCATTACATTGCAAATGTGCCCAATCTTGTCTTGGCACATGAGGTCTTACCAACAGCTCGCAGATACAGTGCGGGTAGGCTACCTACATGATGATATTATAATGGATATTATTGTTATTACATTATTTGTATTTGTCAAACGGCAGCCAAGCATTGATCATCATGTCACCAGAATAAGACTCTTGATATTTATTGATAAGAAGCATCAAACTCAACACCGTGCACTTTTGATTTCATAAGTAGACAAATAAACTGCATGCTTTTCCGAGTCGTAGTGAGAGGAACACACAACATATCATCGTGTGACTCCAAGTTTACTTTCGATATGATGGTTATTATATCAATATTTGCGCATAAAGGCATTTCCACCGCCATTTCTTGAACAATTAATTATACTGACACAAAAAGATCCCACCATGTCGAAACTGCGCTTAACCTATCTGTAACGCTTCTCATTGGTGGAAGGGAGAAGAGGACCAAAATGCAGCGTGGTAAGTGTTCGTCATATTTTAATTGAAAAACTGAACACTACACAAAATAATAATGAAGAGAAAACGATACAGTTCTGCCAGTTGAACAGACACTAAACAGAAATTAAACACCCACAATCAAAATAGGGAAAACAGGCTACCTAAGTATGATTCTCAATCAGAGACAACGAACGACACCTGCCTCTGATTGAGGACCATACTAGGCCAAACACATAGAAATATAAAAACCTAGAAAAAAGAACATAGACTACCCACCCCAACTCACGCCCTGACCAACCTAACATAAAGACATTTAAAAATGAACTAAGGGTCAGAATGTGACACTATCATGCAAACGAAAATCCTCGCTCAAGCCATGCGCTCGGTAGAATTTCATGCACCCATATACTGCACATATGTTTGACAGGGAGAGATGTATGGAGCTAGATACCTGCCACAATGTACACATTGTTAGAAAAGCAATGGCAATTCGTGAAACATAAACGTGAAATTTCATTTGTGAACATACAAACACCATGCTACGATTACAGACAAACATTTTAGTCTTGAACAAATCTTGTTGCAATTCTGAAGTACAATAATACCTTTCAGAGTTTTGGCAGTTAAACAAGTACACCAAACGGCCTGTGAAGAGTGCTATGCAAACAAGCATAACACAGTATAAAAAACGGAAGTCAGGGAAACTTGAAAGTGGTAACCTGCATGTTTTCAAGTTAAATTCTCGATTACTCTTCAACTGAGTTTACTTAACATTTAGATAGCTAATGTAATGGATTTGTTTGCCAGCACAAGTCTAGATATCACTAGCTGTATTATGCATACAACAGTGCAGTTTCAGTCCGCTAGGTGTATCTGTACAGCATGGATATATCTCTGGGTGACGTGGACATCCCCATGCATACACCTTATCAAAATGTGACTAATTCAATATTGCACCATCCTATTCTCTGGGCTCTGTCTGCAATCATAACCAGTAGTATCTACCAGGAATAATGAATCATAACCAGTAGTATCTACCAGGAATAATGAATCATAACCAGTAGTATCTACCAGGAATAATGAATCATAACCAGTAGTATCTACCAGGAATAATGAATCATAACCAGTAGTATCTACCAGGAATAATGAATCATAACCAGTAGTATCTACCAGGAATAATGAATCATAACCAGTAGTATCTACCAGGAATAATGAATCATAACCAGTAGTATCTACCAGGAATAATGAATCATAACCAGTAGTATCTACCAGGAATAATGAATCAGAATAACAACAGATGTTGGGTGAATCTATGAATTATGCATGACCACTGGAGTCTTTGCCACGCAAAATATTTTTGTATAGAATATTTTTATATTTATTTCATCACTCAAAATCTTGCCAAAGCATATTCTGTAGGAGGGGTTAATATGATTTTTTTATTTTTTATAATTTGACATGATTTATATGAATCGGGTCATGAACATATGGACATTGAAATGAACAAGAGAGAGGTTAAACAGAGGCTAAGTCGGGCGTAAACACATTCCCACACTTCACAATAACTCTGTTGCAGTGGTCTTAGTCTCCGTATAGGCTCTTCCCACCACCGCGACACTGCTGGCCAGTTGAAGAGCTTGTGATCTCTATGCAGCACTACAGCACAATGCATCTTCGTAAAAGCACCTCTCAGCCTCAAAGGATGCCCTTCTGGAGGCCTGCAGCCATAGAGTCATTATACCTTAATGGAGGCCTATTTGCCTACTAGCCAAGTAAAGTGCAGAGCATGCATAATGTGTGCAACTCATCATTCCAACATATTTGAACATTTAATTAATCTTTTATTCAGTTCAGTCAGTCAGAATGTCATCAATTCAGTCATTTGTCTGAGTTGCAATGGGAACTAAATCAAAGAGAATAGATCAGTCTTATCTCTTTGCTTGTTGAAATCCATGTGTGTATTTAAAATGATCTAAATTCTCTGAAGTTCTTTAGCCTATTACTTCAAGTCAATGTTTAATTTAGGCATATCCAAATACAAAATAAGCCATCAACTTGGAGGCATTGCCATTCAGGCTATTATTTTGGGTACTGGTGTCTTGCAGAATAATTTTAGAACTCTATTTGTGTTTTATAACTGTTTTTATTACAGGGTTCCGCTTAACAAGAGACCATAGCTCACAGGCCTCTAATTATAGCCTCCTAATAGATTTTTAACAAAATACTCGATAAACCATATGCAGTTGCTGATATGGACAACAGATCTGGCAATAAGAATAGGCCATAGATAGTTTTGACCATTTGGGGCCCCTTGGTTATTTCGCTCAGGACAGGTTATAGCTAAGATTTAATCAATATTTTGTTTTGTCTCATTTATTGATATGGTTATAGCCTCTGTGTGATGGGGTTGTGCAATGCAAATGGCTATAACAAGCCTACACACAGAGTGGAATTCACAATAGAACAGTCAAAATGCCTAATATAAGGCCTACAGTCCGTGCTCCCAAATACTAGAAAAAGTGTGATTCATTAGGTTACATGATCACCACAGTAGCCACACACGGCTATAAAAATAAATGATGCAATTATTTGGCTATTAAATAACACACAACAGCATGGCATATTTAGATAACGGAATAGGCCTAAAACATAAATACTTTCTATTTTGCAGCTCAGTCGGTTATTCTAGACAGGGCACATCTGTGCCTTTTTCATTCTCAGACAAATCATTTGCTGAAGGCCTAAGCCTATACTACGCCATCTACTGGTATTTTATTTTAAATTTTTATTTCACCTTTATTTAACCAGGTAGGCCAGTTGAGAACAAGTTCTCATTTACAACTGCGACCTGGCCGAGATAAAGCAAAGCAGTGTGACACAAACAACAGAGTTAAACACGGGATAAACAATCGTACACTCAATAACACAATAGAAAAATCTGTATACAGTGTATGCAAATGTAGTAAGATTAGGGAGGTAAAGCAATAAATAGGCCATAGTGGTGAAATAATTACAGTTTAGCAGTTAATCCCTGGAGTGATAGATGTGCAGAATATGAATGTGCAAGTAGAGATACTGGGGTGCAAAGGAGCAAAAAAACAAAAACAATATGGGGATGAGGTTGGGTGGGCTATTTATGGATGGGCTGCGTACAGGTGCAATGGTCAGTAAGCTGCTCTGACAGCTGATGCTTAAAGTTAGTGAGGGAGATAGAAGACTCCAGCTGCAGTGATTTTTGCAATTCGTTCCAGTCATTGGCAGCAGAGAACTGGAAGGAAAGGCGGCCAAAGGAGGAGTTGGCTTGGGGATGACCAGTGAAATATATGTACCTGCTGGAGCACGTTCTACGGGTTGCTGCTATGGTGACCAGTGAGCTGAGATAAGGCAGGGCTTTACCTAGCAAAGCCTTATTGATGACCTGGAGCCAGTGGGTTTGGCATCCAATATGAAGCGAGGGCCAGCCAACAAGAGCATACAGGTCGCAGTGGTGGGTAGTACATGGGGCTTTGGTGACAAAACGGATGGCACTGTGATAGACTACATCCAATTTGCTAAGTAGAGTGTTGGAGGCTATTCTGTAAATTAAATCACTCAAGTCAAGGATTGGTAGGATAGTCAGTTTTACGAGGGTATGTTTGGCAGAATGAGTGAAGGAGGCTTTGGAAGTTTACATCCACCATAGCCAAATACATTTAAACTCCATTTTTCACAAGTCCTGACATCTAATCCTAGCAAAAATTCCCTATCTAAGGTCAGTTAGGATCACCACATTATTTTAAGAATGTGAAATGTCAGAATAATAGTAGAGAGAATGATTTATTTCATCACATTCCCAGTGGGTCAGAAGTTTACATACACTCAATTAGTATTTGGTAGCGTTGCCTTTAAATTGTTTAACTTGGGTCAAACGGTTCGGGTAGCCTTCCACAAGCTTTCCACAATAAGTTGGGTGAATTTTGGCCCATTCTTCCTGACAGAGCTGGTGTAACTGAGTCAGGTTTGTAGGCCTTCTTGCTCGCACACGCTTTTTCAGTTCTGCCAACACATTTTCTATGGGATTGAGGTCAGGGCTTTGTGATGCCCACTCCAATACCTTGACTTTGTTGTCCTTAAGCCATTTTGCCACAACTTTGGAAGTATGCTTGGGGTCATTGTCCATTTGGAAGACCCATTTGCGACCAAACTGTTGTCTTGAGATGTTGTTTCAATATATCCACATAATTTTCTATCCTCCTGATGCCTTCTATTTTGTGAAAAGCAAAGCACCCCCACAACATGATGCTGCCACACCTGTGCTTCATGGTTGGGATGGTGTTCTTCGACTTGCAAGCCTCCCCCTTTTTCCTCTAAACATAACTATGGTCATTTTGGCCAAACAGTTCTATTTTTGTTTCATCAGACCAGAGGACATTTCTCCAAGAAGTACGCTCTTTGTCCCCATGTGCAGTTGCAAACCATAGTCTGGTGTTTTTTTATGGCAGTTTTGGAGGAGTGGCTTCTTCCTTGATGAGCAGCCTTTCAGGTTATGTCGATATAGGACTTGTTTTACTGTGGATATAGATACTTTTGTACCTGTTTCCTCCAGCATCTTCACAAGATCCTTTGCTGTTGTTCTGGGGTTGATTTGCACTTTACGCACCAAAGTACGTTCATCTCTAGGAGACAGAACGTGTCTCCTTCCTAAGCGGTATGACGGCTGTGTGGTCCCATGGTGTTTATACTTGCGTACTATTGTTTGTACAGATGAATGTGGTACCTTCTGGCATTTAGAAATTGGTCCCAAGGATGAACCAGACTTGTGGGGGTCTACAATTTTTGGCTGATTTCTTTTGATTTTCCCATGATGTCAAGCAAAGAGGCACAGAGTCTGTAGGTAGACCTTGAAATACATCCACAGGTACACCTCCAATTGACTCAAATGATGTGAATTAGCCTATCAGAAGCTTCAAAAGCAATTAAATCCTTTTCTAGAATTTGACTAACAAAATGTCCCAAGTTGATCAAATTATTTATTTGTTTTAAAAATAGCGATATTTTGGAGATTATTTAATTTTCAAATAAACTAAAGTGAGCGGTTGTAATCTGAATAAAGGGAAAAAGGCCATTCTTGAACATGGGGTGAGACATTCTTACTAATCTGCTAGAGAAACAGTTCTGATTTAAGTATAACTTTTGTATGACGAAGCCTTTAGTGAGAGGTCTAATGCTTTAATATTTAATCATTTCTGCCCTCCAAATTAATTTTATAAATAGGCTGGGATATGACTAAAGTGTTAATCAGGGGGACTTTTCCACAAATAGACCATGGTAGCAAAATCGTATCTATTTTTGCTAACTTTCTATGAAAAAATGTATTGTGGTGGCCTCCCGAGCGGTGCAGCGGTCTAAGGCACTGCATCACAGTGTTGTGGCGTCAACTACAGCCAAGGGTTCGATCCAAGGCTGTGTCATTACTGTCTGTGACCGGGAGTCCCATAGGGCGGTGCACAATTGGCCCAGCGTTGTCTGGGTTAGGGGAGGGTTAGGCTGGAGGGGCTTTACTTGGCTCATCGCACTCTAGCAACTCCTTGTGGTGGGCTGGGAGACTGCATGCTGACTTCAGTCGTCAGTTGACTGGTGTTTCCTCCGACACATTGGTGCATCTGGCTTCCGGGTAAAGAGAGTGGGTGTTTAGAAGTCTGGTTTGGTGGGTCATGTTTTGGAGGACGCATGACTCCACCTTCGCCTCTCCTGAGCCCAATGGGGAGTTGCAACGATGAGCACAAGATCGTAATCACGAAATTGGGGAGAAAAAGGTGGTAAAAAAAAAGGATTGTTGTGAGATCATTTCTTTCTTTTGGGATAGGTATACCGATTATGTCCACATCACCGCCAGACCATTTTTGGGGTAAACTACGCGTTAATGTTAAAGTTGTATACTTTAGTGGTCCAATACCAATCCTCTCCTCCAGAGAGGTTACAAAAAGTATCTAGATACTCCATATAGCCCTTGATTTATAACCCTTTGATATTATTGTTGGCCCTGATTTTAATAGCTAACATTTCAATGGCCATAATAAATAGACAACCTTGTTTTACTCGTCTTGACAGTTGAATACTTTCTGAGAAGTAGCCGTGATTATTATTATTTATTTAAAAAACAACCTTCTATGGCGGGATACAAACATACAACCTTTGGCACCAGAGGCAGATGCTTAAGAAACCTACGGAACCTACTTGAAGGTAGCAGCGCTCACTGTTGCCCCTAGTGGCTGGTTTCCTCATCATCTCCTGACGTCCACAGACATGGATAGACATCGAATACTGACTTGTAATCACAGGCGACCTGGCTGCTCTAACTACAAACAACAAGCAGGTGGTCAGTCAGACATTGTTCTCATCACGCCAAATGCTTGCCTGCCCTGTTTGCAGTATTAACTAGGTGGCATTGTCAAGTAACTGCCTCCTATCCCTATGTCCCCATACTGTGGTCTAGGTCTATTCACTCTGTGACATAGTGCAGGGCACCGTGGACATGGAGTGATTTGCGATGTGTGTGCGATGACAGTTCAGGTCGGACACAGTGTGCCAACAGTGGTAATTGGCCAGATGGTGACCCCTGGATGAATCTGTCTGCATGCTCATTAGTTTCATATAGAGTCCTCCCTCATGGCTAATGCCCTGTCACTACATCTCCCAAGCATGGCCACTAGATGGCGATATAATCATATAGCTGTGGGTACATGTTGACTTGGCTCAAGGCATCATGCCATGTTAGGAAATATTTACACGTTAGTTCACTGTCCGTTGCTATTTAATGTGTCATTAGATAATGCAGTACATACGGAATGTTATTGACAAAGGAGTTTAATCCTATATGAGAGAATAGATGAGAGGACAGCGACTCATGCATAACACATCCTCCACATATGGGAGACATCAGATTGGGCCTCCCAACACGTCAGGCTTGGTGAATATGAGTAGATTGATACAGAGCGGATTATCTAAGAATGAAAGAAAGAAAGAAAAGAGCTGATTTGAAAGGGGACAGAGTCATTACCTCATTGTCTGCTGGGTATGAACCCTCTACTGAAGGGATGACAGAGAGACAGAGAAACACAGAGTGAGCAAGAGAGCGAGAGAGGGAGCATAGATGGAGATAGATGGCGAGACAGAGAGGTGAAAGAAGAAGGCTAGTGTGGCTGTCTCTGTGAGCAGATGTCGTTTGAGGGCAGAGAGAGGGCAGGCAGAGCGGGCTGCCTTTGTGACTGGGTCTCCCCATAGAGATAATGAAGGGTGGAGCGCTGGGAATGATGTGCAGTCATCACTCACTGTCTGTGTGCCATCAGAGCTCCGCGCTGTGTCATCCGTCACCATTCAGCTTCTCTGGCCCCCACAGCCCCACCACTGTCATCATGGTCATTATCTCTGCCTGCAACACACACACACACTAACACATAGACTTTTCCCTCTCCCTCCCCTTCTCCCATCCTTTCTTGTTTCCTGGTAAATGCGTGTGTGAGCTGGTCTGGTCTCAGGCTAGTGTGTAGCCTATGAATGGATGATCATGTGCTGGGGAGATGGATGGCTCTGGGCTCAGTCCTGTCTCCTCTAATTGTAAAATATTAGTTACATTAGACTGTGGCCTGTGATTAATGGAACTTATTTGGAGGTTGCCCTGTCCTGGACCTCCCCTCTCCTCCAGTGGGAGGGAAATACCAGGAAGAAAGAATGTACGAGACAGGAAGAGGAGAGAGAAAGAGGGGAGAGATAGGGAAAGCACTATACGTGTACGGATAAGACTGGCTTTATATCCTATTATTTGCTGATGTTGCTTAATGTGGAAAAAAATGACTTGCATTTTGTAATGGTTCTAAGAAAAAAGTAATTTGATTTCCTTCAAACATATGGTTAACCAAATGTACTGCCCTGACCTGTTCCAAACACATTTAATTCTGCATTAAACTATGTATTACATCCCTAAACTGCCAAGTCAGTCTTGCAAAGTCAGGTGTTTTTCTTTTTTTCTTCTTACAACACAATGGCAAAGCTTTTAAATTAGTAAAGTAATTATATCTTAGCTCCTAGTGTCAATTAGACAGGTCAGTGATATTCAGTCAGGCAGGTCTGTGATAGTCAGTCAGGCAGGTCAGTGATATTCAGTCAGGCAGGTCAGTGATATTCAGACAGACAGGTCAGTGATATTCAGACAGATAGGTCAGTGATATTCAGACAGATAGGTCAGTGATATTCAGTCAGGCAGGTCAGTGATATTCAGTCAGGCAGGTCAGTGATATTCAGACAGACAGGTCAGTGATATTCAGTCAGGCAGGTCAGTGATATTCAGTCAGGCAGGTCAGTGATATTCAGACAGACAGGTCAGTGATATTCAGTCAGGCAGGTCAGTGATATTCAGTCAGGCAGGTCAGTGATATTCAGACAGACAGGTCAGTGATATTCAGTCAGGCAGGTCAGTGATATTCATACAGATAGGTCAGTGATATTCAGACAGACAGGTCAGTGATATTCAGACAGACAGGTCAGTGATATTCAGACAGGCAGGTCAGTGATATTCAGTCAGGCAGGTCAGTGATATTCAGACAGACAGGTCAGTGATATTCAGACAGACAGGTCAGTGATATTCAGACAGATAGGTCAGTGATATTCAGATAGACATGTCAGTGATATTCAGATAGACAGGTCAGTGATATTCAGACATATGTTGCTTATCAGACAGACAGGTTAGTGATATTCAGGGGGTGTTCAGATGTGTCCCTCAGTCTCATTTCCTGTACTGCTGACTAAATGTGTGTCCTTTATAACCAGCAGGTTATTATACACCAACAGATGGAGCATTAACTTTTATTGCCCAACACCTTCTGTGGGCTTTTTACATTTTTCCCCAAAATGACTTTTTATGTAGATGTAAAAGAGAGCTTTCAGTTTCATAGCCAACAGGAGAAGGGAGAGGAGGAGAGAGGTTAAAAGGTTGTGGCAGCTTGTGTTTTGGGAAGTGATGTCATATGACATCATCCCATAATGGTTTACTGTAATCATGAATGATAGAAGAAGTCCCAGAGTTTTTAGAAGGAAAGGAAGCATGGCGCTGTAGTGGTGAAGTAACAGAGCCTGAAATAGACATTGTGTTGGTGTCAAAGTAAAAACAGAGTATAACCCAGTGGAAATGAGATTCAATGCTTTGGTCATCAAATTGGGTGTAAAGTGCTTGTTTAAATAAGACAGTACTGGAAGCAAGTAATAGAGGACATTGGTGTGTTATGGTCATTTTTGTCTAGGCTAGACTATCCGAGAGAGAGAGAGAGAGAGGAGAGAGAGGGGAACAGACAGGAAGCTTTAGCAGGCCTTAGTGAAGCCAGCTGCAGACGTCTGTCATTCATCAGCCCAACACTCATCACCACCATGAGCCCAGGAAGTGTGTGTGTGTGTGTGTGTGTGTGTGTGTGTGTGTGTGTGTGTGTGTGTGTGTGTGTGTGTGTGTGTGTGTGTGTGTGTGTGTGTGTGTGTGTGTGTGTGTGTGTGTGTGTGTGTGTGTGTGTGTGTGTGTGTGTGTGTGTGTGTGTGTGTGTGTGTGTGTGTGTGTGTGTGTTTCTGTTGCCAATGAAAGTAGTATGTACAGATGTCTTAATTTGATCACCCTGTTGTTGCAGGAAATGCAAACTTGTAGTGTTTAAAGTGGTCGAGGTTTAAAAAGGCTTCTAAAGTTTGTAATTTGACTTGATTTGCCTAAAATGAATCAAACCCTACACAAATGGCCATTAATTATAATCCACACAAGATTTAACATTTCCTGTTGCTGCAGGATTGTTTTCCTGCTGTGAGAAACTGGTCCAATGAGGAAGCCACACCTGTGGTATGTAGTACTAGTCAGAGGTGGAACTACTGTGTATGTGGAAGACATGGGGATGGAGTTCCCAAAGTGAAAACAGAGTCATTGTCTCCCTTATTCCACTGCTGGTGTTATTATGATTTAGTCTACAATATTTCATGACTACCAGTAAAGAGTTGGCACAACAGAGTTGGCAGCAGTAAACACAATGAAGGAGGGAGGGCTGGGAGGTTGGTTTGTCTAAAGCAATGCTTTCCTTTCTGCCAGGTGGGAAGCCTTTCCAGTGCAGGTACTGCCCTTACAGCGCCACCCAGAAGGGTAACCTGAAAACCCATGTCCTGTGTGTCCACCGCAGGCCCTTCGACAGCAGCCTGTACCCAGACAGACGCCTTCGACGGACCCATACCAACGCTCATGTGACCTCCCAGGAAGGCTCCGCTGGTTCCTCCTACCTTCCCCAAAGCATCATGGGCTTGGGAGACGCCCCTAGGCCTACACCCACTGTGAGAGATATCACCGTGACATCACTGTGTGGGACTTGACGTTGTTACGGCAACTACATATAGACATTTGTCAAATCACTGATACGTCGTTTGGTTTCACGTGTGAAGGGTGAGAGACGGAGGATAGGGTTGTTGTTGGAGATGGAGTTGGAAGAGATTCAAAACAAGAAGTTGATGTACATTCCAGTGTGGACTTCAAAATATATTTATCTGTAAGAAACAAACGGCCCATAATAAAGTGTTTTGTGGTATGTGCAGCGCGGAGAGATTGACTGCTTTTTACTTCATTTATACCCAGTGTCATAATGATTTATATTTACCCACATGAATCTATCAGCTCAACACTGACTGATTGTCGGATCGTGAGCAGGCACCAAACTAACTCCCCCAAGCTAAGCTCTTTCACGCAGTAGAAATGCCTGTGTTTTTGTTAATATCTCCTGATATGAGTTCTTCAGAACAGTTATCAGTCAGGATCCAACACCAGATGTTCAGGGGGTAATCATGGCAGATGTAATGGAGTAGAATGCTTCCATTTGTTCTCTATTCCACTCGGGGGGGGGTGGGGGGGGGGGGCTCACACACATATCATTATCTCCCATTAACTCCAATGCTTCATGCCTTCTTCTGTGGAACAATGCAACAATGCTCGATTAAGGGGGACCAAGGAAATGGAAAACTGTGTAGATTCATTGATGTCATGGATGCACCGAAATGCATTACAAATCAAAGATGATAAACCATCCATATATGTATACACTGAGTATACAAAACATTACGAACACCTGCCCTTTCCACGACATAGCCTGCCGACCAGGTGAATCTAGGTGAAAGCAGTATGATCCCTTATTGATGTCACTTTTCAAATCCACTTCAATCAGTGTGGATGAAGGGCGGCAGACATGTCACAGAAGGATTTTTAAGCCTTGAGACAATTGAGACATGGATTGTGTATGTGTGCCATTCAGAGCCTGAATGGCCAAGAAAATATTTAAGAGCCTTTGAACGGGGTATGGTAGTAGGTGCCAGGCGCACCGGTTTGTGTCAAGAACTGCAACACTGCTGGGGTTTTCACGCTCAACAAGAATGGTCCACCTCCCAAAGCATATGCAGCCAAATTGACACAACTGTGGGACGCATCGGAGTCAACATAGGCCAGCATCCTTGTGGAATGCTTTCAACACCTTGTAGAGTCCATGCCCCGATGAATTGAGGCTGTTCTGAGGGCAAAAAGGTTCATGTTGTGTACACTCAGTGGATAAGCCTACTTACTATATATTGGCCCATTTTAATTAAGTAAGCCCCCACAGACAAATACACAAACACACACACACACAGTAGTGGCTATCTACAGTAATGTTAGTGTGATTCCGGCAGGCGGCAGCTCCACCGGTGTGCCAACATTCAGACTGTAGAACAAGAGCTCACCTTGGGCAGCTGTGTGTCTGCAGCTGGCCGCAGTAACCACGGCGATGTGTTTGATTGACAGGTGGTCTGACAACTCCATTCAGCCAGCCACCTGTTAGCTGTCAATCAGGGCGGCCATCCCGGGGCTATTGACGGAGCTGTCAGCCTGGGCGAGACATGTCTGTCAAAGCTCTCCTCTCCTGCTCTCCCTCGCTGCCTGGCAGCCCACACTCTCCCCCTCCCTCACATTCACTTCTTTCTTTCTTTCTTTCTTTCTTTCTTTCTGTCTTTCTTTTCCTTCCATTTCCCTTCTGAGACATGGGTGCCATTTAATCCCCACAATTCCTTGGGTTTCAACTGTCTGTCTGTCTGTCTGTCTGTGAAATGATCTGTGCTGTTATTGAAGGAGATCACAACAACTTTGCAAGGGACTCTTGCATATGTTAAGTCCCTGTGAGGTTTGCTTGTGTACAGTATGAGGCAATTATTTGCGTCTATGTATTTAATGTTTGTGATCTCTGTTGTCATTGGTGATTCCTCGAATTCTCTCAAATTCACTCCTCCTTCTCTTCCTCTCTTTCTGTCTTGTCCCCCTCCTTCTCTCCTCCCCCCTCCCTCCTCCTCCCTCTCTCTGCTCACTCATCCCTCCATCTCTGTACCTGACAGGTGACAAGGCCCAGCTGACTGGGTAATCAGAGACCTGTCATCTGTTAATACCTTGCTCAGGCCATGCCAAACCTGGCTATGCTGTACCCTACCCTATCCTACCTGCCTGGGGTGGGGTGATGTGTGACAGAGGACACAGAGTTTAGAGGGACTATTAAAACCTGTGTCTTTGAACAAACTCTGTGAACACACTTACACACACACACCTGACTCAGTATACATCAACCCAAACCTTGTCATGTCAAACTCTTAATTACGTACAATTTTCCTTAAAGCATACCCCATTAATCAGCTTTTTTAATTACTCCTAATCGTGATTAATGTTTCAGTTGTCATCTTGCACCAAAGCCAATGTCATACTGAGAGGGGTTCACTACTCAGTTCAACAGAAGCAGAGGAGACCACGAACATGGGTTGTCATTTTGTTTCCCACCTGTATGTATGATGCTTACCTTATTAATACATTTTGCGTAAGCATCCAGAAATAGCCTTGTCTCCATCAGACCCGGGAGGAAATGTCATTTCTCACTCCCAAACAATTAACCTTTGACTACATCTGATAGGGAAAATAGTCATAACATGTTCTGCACTGATGTGACCCACGTCACAACAAAGTCCAGATGTGAAGGAGCCTCGAAGACATTCAACGTTTGCCAAGTTAAAGTTGATGCAACTTAAGTTAATGGGATACCGCTGACATAACTGTGTTTTTAAGTGTCATACAACTTAACAGTAATGTCACCTACTCATCCCACCTTTCATTCACTTACTGTAGTATTCACATTCGGAGAATCTCTTTCAAAATGTGCCTCCACAGAACTTCACTAAGGTTCAAGTTGAAGTTTGCCAAGTTAAATATGGGTTGGCGCTGTCATAATTGGGTTTTCAAGTGTAATACACTCAACCTTTCGTTCACATTATGATCTCTTTCCAGTTGGCCAGCCCATGCAGTACTGTAACTCTTAGTTCTAAGAGACAGGTCATGTTGAGCTAATCAGCCTGTGGGAAGTAAAGGAAACAGTGTGACAGGAGAGGTAATGAGAACTAATGGAACACTAATCACAGGATGCATCCCAAATGGAATCCTATCCATAATTAGTGCACTACTTTTGACCCGAGCCCTATGGGAATAGGGTGCCATTTGGGACACAGACACTGTGTTCCTCACACTGAACACCGCCCATGAAAAATTCATGCTAATTAGCTCGCACAGTTGTGAAAACACTTTTTAAGACCGTTGGCATCATAGTGCCACAGTTTTAACAGATTTCCCCCCTGACAGTTTACAACCTCAGACGTCTCAACTCTTGGATTGAATTCCAAATCATTCTAGGTGAAAAAACACACCCTCAGTGTACTTGCAGTGACATCTGCTGAATCCTGAAATAGTTGTCAGGTAGGATAGGAGTGTGTGATGAAACCAAGCCCACTGTAGAATATACTCACATTCTCCATGTCAGATCTCAAGACTAGGGACATCTTGTCGAGGTAAACATGGTCTATACATTAGAACAATTCAGGGACATAATGGTTCACCATATCAACATGACTCTCCATCTTTTACACGTTTGACTGACAGACATGCCGGCCAGGCAGTGTGGGTGGGGCTGAGTAAAGAATGCTTTTGACATACCACACGTTTGACAAGACCGTGTGAGACTTAAAGTACAGAATCCAGTCAAGGCCTGTCTGTCAAAAAACGAGACACTCTCCCTCCCACATAACTGAGACGTGCGCGTTTAGTCACAGTTACAAGGAAACTAATGCCCGTTAACAGCAACTAGGCACACATTTTGTCCCCACAGCCGCCCATGTCCCGAGGCTGGGATTGAGTGCCAAAGAACACAAGCTCAAGATAAATTAAAAAAATTACAAATAAAACACAAGGATTATGCCAGTGTGAGAAATGGAGGCTGGATAATTCTCTGTGTGTACGTTCCTCTCCTGTTACAGTAGCTGCAGGCCTGCAGACTGGAGCCCCCGAGTCCTGCAACTAAACCTCCAGGGGGATTTAGAGACAGGCTGGAAAGAGGGAAGACGCTTTGATGTGAGAGAGAAGAGAGGGGGTGGAGGTAGGAGAAAGAGAGAGAGAGTGAGAGAGAGAGAGAGAGAGAGAGAGAGAGAGAGAGAGAGAGAGAGAGAGAGAGAGAGAGAGAGAGAGAGAGAGAGAGAGAGAGAGAGAGAGAGAGAGAGAGAGAGAGAGAGAGAGAGAGAGAGAGAGAGAGAGAGAGAGAGAGAGAAAGAGAGAGAGAGAGAGAGAGAGAGAGAGAGAGAGAGAGAGAGAGAGAGAGAGAGAGAGAGAGAGAGAGGGCCCTGAGAAACGTTGCTTGCTTGGATTCCAAAACCCAAGGAACATAATAGGGAGATGAACCTAATCTACATAAATAAATGCACATTGTCATACACAGGAATGACCAGTGGTGTAGTGGAGGGTAAATGCACGTAAAAACAGTTTCCGCACCTTTTTTATTCTGTGCGAGTGTTTACCCTCCTTTTGCAGAAAATGCATTACAAGTATAGGCTGACGACAGACATTGAATTGGTTAGGTTCAATTTGTACACGGAGTATCAGTCAAATGCTCAGCCAATCGTGTCTGTTTACCCCTGAAGTTAATTTGGGTTTGAGGCCTCCTCTCTGCTACATGCAGATAAGACCTGTCTTGCGTTATAAACGTCTGCAGCGCTGCAAACTCCATTATAAATAAGCACTTCACGGGGGATGTGATACAGCTGTGAGTTATGACCTCTAATTGAAATCTATTTTACCAGACGATACACTGCTAACTGACAGTACAGATGCACGGATATTCACTAACCACGTCTTACACTAGTAATGTGGCTTGACCCTCAAACCCTTTTATTGTGCATCTTTATATATTGAGGGACAGACCGGTGAGCGTTTTTTTGATGAAATCATGTCAGACCCAACCTTCAGAAGTGGAACGTTTCCTCTAGTGGATGGTTCTGTGTCTTGATTTGAAGAGACAGCCACGTCCTTGACAAATATACACCTGTCATTGGGTCGTCACATTGCATTGTCAGTGTCACACAAGCGAGGCTCTGAAAGTGTGTGTGGTTGTTTGTGTGTCTCTTCGGGATACATTTCTGTAAACGTCAATGTTTTACTTTGCCACGCCAAGCATCACATTGTGAAATAGATGCTACCCGTTAGCTGGGAGAACTTGTTCTTTTGAGATGGATACAATTATGACTTTAAATTAAATGAACTCAAATGTATGACACAGTGTCCTAAGAACATCCCAAAAACGTCCTTGGGGAAAACGCTGAGACCTAGACAAAAACCACGGCACAACGTCCTGACTACTTCAGATGATCACTTCAGGGTGTTCTGGGGACGTCCTAGAGACTCATTTGTGTTTGCATGGCGTCTGTGTGTCAGGCTAGGGTAGAGTGGGTGAGGACTGGTCAAGTCCTGTCTGGTTCTGAAGAATTGGTCTCTCTCTCCAATGGCAGTGTTGGGGGAGGGGCTGGTTATGGGGACTGAGGGAGGAGGTGGGTGATGAGCTGCTGCAATAATGAGCAGATTTGAATGATTTACTGTCAATCAGTAGGCTCTGCTGGGGGAGACTAAGGGGGATGATAGCTGACTCACACACCTCACAAATGCCTTACTGATGATGTGTGTGCTTCAGATCATCAATCACTGGGCTTAGTGTGAAAGTACGTCATACACACACGCACATACACACACACACACATACACACACACACACCCAAACACATGTATGCAAGCATGCCCGCACACACACACACACACACACACACACACACACACACACACACACACACACACACACACACACACACACACACACACACACACACACACACACACACACACACACACACACACACACACACACACACACACACACACACACACACACACACACACACACACACACACACACACATATGCGTCCATGTAAGCATACACACACCATACCACATGTTTCCTTTGCTGTAATGCCTCCTCTCTTGAGACAAGGGACAAATCAATCATGACTACATAAGTTCAAGGGGGTAAGAGATTGTCTGGTCGGTTTCTCCCTTATTCTATTGATCCCATTTTACTGTCATCCTCACCAAGCTGTCTCAAGAACCCTGGGACAGGGATAGATTGAAAGTGGATGATTGAAAGATCGGAGAAGGGTGACATTCACTGTTACCCCCCCCCCCCCACTGTGAATGACATTGAAAGTGGCAAGAGTTTTTGGGTTTCATAAAGGATGTTCAAATGCTAACAAATCAGGTTGAATATAACCTGGCACACGGATGTGTTTCAGTCTCTGGCACTACAGAGATACACATAGTCTTTGTTTTCCTGTCTCTCTGCATAGCATCACTAGATGTCATATGTCTGACTCTGAAGGTGTTGGTGCCATGGGTTGATGGGATAAACGTTGAAGTGAACGCTTCTCGACAGCCCGCCCATAAGTGTTGAGGGAGACGTAGAGCGGTCACGCAAAATTGTACTTCATTTTTTTTTTTTTTGAGATGTGGGTATTGTATGCTCTGTTTTCTCAATCCATGTACTTATTGCTATCTTTGTTGTCTATTTTTATGCACAAGAGTACGTGAAGGTATATTCCCTTATATAATAGTAGAAACTCTTCGAGAGTGAAAGAATGGAACTATTCAAACAAAGGACCGGAGAGAAAGAAAATGATCAGGGGTGAGAAGACAAACATGTTGAATGCATGTTTTAGATTGATGATCTTGACATTGTTACTGTTGCCTCCTAAAGATAATATGGTGCAATGTTGAGTAATGATGATTCAGAGCAAAACAGATTCACAGACCACTTAGTACTTCCTGTAATGAGCATGATTACTGTCTGTTTTGGATTATTAACATTGTACTACTTCTTAGAGGTCAGGCTCATCATTAGTTCAACTCTAATGAAAATATAATTTCATGTATTTTTCTATCAGGTCATGGATATCATTAAATCTCAGATAAACAACTTTAATTACAGATTGATACGCCATTAATCCTGAGTGCTTTTGATGTCATTAAAATGATAACATTTTATATTTAATATATTATAGCTCCTTTTTTGTCTCTTCCGACGTCCTTGTGCTTATCTTTTTCAACTTTTTGATGTGATTTATTCTTCTTGTCTATATATAAGTAAACTGTGTAAGTATGAGGGTTTGTTCCTTTGACATTGCACCAACTCTAAATCATATTTTCTCTCCATAGAGGCTCATAGATGTCAAGCCAGGGGATCTACATGAATATAGATTTCGAAACATGCCCTCTGCTTTCGACTGACTTGATCATCATCATCAACCCCATTATCATGTCTTTGGTCTCATCCCATTATCATGTCTCTGGTCTCATCCCATTATCATGTCTCTGGTCTCATCCCATTATCATGTCTCTGGTCTCATCCCATTATCATGTCTCTGGTCTCATCCCATTATCATGTCTCTGGTCTCATCCCATTATCATGTCTCTGGTCTCATCCCATTATCATGTCTCTGGTCTCATCCCATTATCATGTCTCTGGTCTCATCTCATTATCATGTCTCTGGTCTCATCCCATTATCATGTCTCTGGTCTCATCCCATTATCATGGACCCTTGTAGTCTTTTTCATTATGAAACATCTGCTTAATCATACGTTGGTTCATACGTTCTGTATTGTTTATTGTGTTTTCATTGTCTCCTTGGAGTCCTCCAGCCCCAGTCGCACTCCTATAGACTGGGTCAGTCTCAGGTCAGTTGTGGTGTAGATACTGTGGTTCAGCTTGAAAAGGCTGGGGGTGGGGTCTCTCTCTCTCCATGTGTGTGTTAATTAAATTACTGTTTTGCTGTAGTATATGTGAGTTTTAAAAAGGCTTCTTATAGGTTGCAATTTCCACTTACAAATATCAACCTTGATTTGCCCTAAAAAAAGCCTTTGGTGTGTCTATGTGTGTCTATGTGTGCGTGTGTACATAACATTGTTATCTCCAGATGTGTGTCTCACTGCACAGATCAATCAATTGCTTTTCAATGAGAATTCAATAGTGCGTCATTTTTCAGAACACGAGGTCAATCCCTACATGGCATTGTGATGTGTAACACAGGCTGCTAATGATGTTGTGTACAGTACCTGGACACTCAGACGGGCTTCAGCAGAGAGACACTGGCTGTATTGTGCAGAGCTACCATGCTGATGGACGGACAGAGGGGAAGCCTCTGGTTCACAGCCCTTGACATTATTGGGTCATTTCCACCTGAGGTAACGTGTGGTCCCGTCAAGGCCCTCTGACACTTCTATACCTTGACAAGCTGTAGCGCCTCACTGATGACACGGTGCGTATTCGAAGGGCCTTGCCTCGCTAGGAGTGTATGTGTGTGACAGGAGAACAAGGTGCTTCCAGTTGTTAAACGTGCGCAGACAATGTAGGAGTGGAGGGAGCGAGGGGAGGGGGATAAGTGACATGTTTTCTTCAAACGTTAGCCCTAGAAGTCAACACCCTGTGCAGATGACATCTTTGTATACCTATAAGCATTACTACTACAAACTCTTAGAAAAAACAACTTGCTATCGAGAACATGAAAGGGATCTCCTATGGGGACAGCTGAATAACCGTTCTGCAACCCTTTTCTCTAAGAGTGCATGTTACATGTGTTCAAGAGTCACAAGATCTCTCTCTGTCTCTATATGTGCATGTGTGTGCCTATCTGTGTGTGCATGTGTGCGTGCGTGTGCATGTGCATTTGTGTGTCTGCGTCGGAATGTGTGTATACAGCATGGTTTGTTCGCTACGTCCCTGAGTGGTCGATCAGTTTCACGACCCCCCTCTGGAGACTGGAATACATCCTTAGTGAGAACAAACCTTTAATTGTTCGCCCGGATGTCATGCAAGGGAAATTGTGCGTTCTATAGCATCATCACTCTCCTGTCAGTCCCCCAGATGACCCCTGGATCAAAGTTCCAGCTTAATGGACCTATTGTTGTACCAAGCCTTAATCTCAAACCTTCAGCCTGAGTCCCAAATGGGATTGTGCTGTTTTGCCAACTCACATGACAGAAATGAAATTGCAAAGAGAGCACAAACAGATATAGGCTATCAGACAATAACTGTTAAACAGTATATACTACAGTATATACACGACTCCAACACCATCATTAAATTTGTCGATGACACAACAGTGGTAGGCCTGATCACCGACAACGATGAGACAGCCTGTAGGGAGGTCAGAGACCTGGCCATGTGGTGCCAGGACAACAACCTCTCCCTCAATGTGATCAAGAAAAAGGAGATGATTGTGGGCTACAGGAAAAGGAGGACAGAGCACGCCCCCATTCTCATCGACGGGGCTGCAGTCAATCACCGTATTCTTATCGGCAGACTCAACAGCCTTGGTTTCTCTAATGACTGCCTCGCCTGGTTCACTAACACATTTTCAGAGAGAGTTCAGTGTGTCAAATTGGAGGGCCTGTTGTCCGGACCTCTGGCAGTCTCTATGGGGGTGCCACAGGGTTCAATTCTTGGGCCGACTCTTTTCTCTGCATATATCAATGATGTCGCTCTTGCAGCGGTGATTCTTTGATCCACCTCTATGGAGACGACACCATTCTGTATACATCTGGCCCTTATTTGGACACTGTGTTAACAAACCTCCAAACGAGCATTAATTCCATACAACTCTCCTTCCGTGGCCTCCAAATACTAGTAAAACTAAATGCATGCTCTTCGACCGATTGCTGCCCGCACCTGCCTGCCCACCTACCGTCACTACTCTGAACTGTTCTGACTTAGAATATGTGGACAACTACAAATACCTAGGTGTCCTCTCCCTGTTCGGGCGGCGCCGGTTTACTAGCCGCCACCGATCCCTTTTTCCTTTTCTGGTTGTTTTGTCTGTGTTCCTTTTCACACCTGGTTTCAATTGCTTTTATTTCTGTGTGTATATAGGGTATCTGTTGCCTGCCTTAATTCCTGCAGGATTAAGCTTGTGTAAATTTGCGTTCAATTATCTATGCTGTTTATTGTTTTCGCTATTACGTACGTGTATGTAGTGTCGGAACTGTGGTTGTTCCTCCGTGTAATGACACAAGTTTCTGTATTGTCTTCACTATTTAGGCATCTGTATGTAGTGTCGGAACTGTGGTTGTTCCTCCGTGTATTGACACGAGTTTCTGTATTGTCTTCACTATTACGTACGTGTATGTAGTGTCGGAACTGTGGTTGTTCCTCCGTGTATTGACACGAGTTTCTGTATTGTCTTCACTATTTAGGCATCTGTATGTAGTGTCGGAACTGTGGTTGTTCCTCCGTGTATTGACACAAGTTTCTGTATTGTCTTCACTATTACGTACGTGTATGTAGTGTCGGAACTGTGGTTGTTCCTCCGTGTATTGACACGAGTTTCTGTATTGTCTTCACTATTTAGGCATCTGTATGTAGTGTCGGAACTGTGGTTGTTCCTCCGTGTAATGACACGAGTTCCTGTATTGTCTTCACTATTTAGGCATCTGTATGTAGTGTCGGAACTGTGGTTGTTCCTCCGTGTAATGACACGAGTTCCTGTATTGTCTTCACTATTTAGGCATCTGTATGTAGTGTCGGAACTGTGGTTGTTCCTCCGTGTAATGACACGAGTTTCTGTTCCTTCCAGAGCGTAGTTTTGGATTTTCATCTGTGCCAATTTTGTATTGGTGGACTATGTGTATATATATATATATATATATATATATAGACATATATCTATATTAAACACGCTTCTCAGAAATCCCTGCTCTCCTGCGCCTGACTCCTACACCTTATCACACTAGGTGTCTGGCTGACTGTAAACTCTCATTCCAGACTCATATTAAGCATCTCCAATCCAAAATTAAATCTAGAATCGGCTTCCTATTTCTCAAAACAAAGCCTCATTCACTCATGCTGCCAAACATACCCTCGTAAAACTGACTATCCTGCCGATCCTTGTCTTCGGTGATGTCATTTACAAAATAGCCTCAAACACTCTAATCAACAAATTGGATACAGTCTATCACAGTGCTGTCCGTTTTGTACCCAAAGCCCTATATACTACCCACCATTGTGACCTGTATGCTCTCGTTGGCTGGTCCTTGCAACATATTCGTTGCCAAACCCTCTGGCTCCAGGTCATCTATAAGTCTTTGCTAGGTAAAGTCCTGCCTTATCTCAGCTCACTGGTCACCATAGCAACACCCACACATAGCACGCGCTCCAGCAAGTATATTTCACTCGTCATCCCCAAATCCAACACCTCTCTTGGCCCCCTTTCCTTCCAGTTCTCTGCTGCCAATGACTGGAACAAATTGCAAAAATCACTGAAGTTGGAGACTTATATCTCCCTCACTAACTTCAAGCATCGGCTGTCAGAGCAGCTTACCGATAGCTGCAGCTGTACACAGCCCATCTGTAAATAGCCCATCCAACCAACTACCTACCTCATCCCCATATTTGCTTTTTGTTTTTTTTCTGCTCTTTTGCACACCAGTATTTCTACTTGCACATCCTCATCTGCACATCTATCACTTCAGTGTTAATTGCTAAATTGTCATTACTTTGCCACTATGGCCTATTTTGTCATGTTTTGTCATTTATTATCTTGTCTTGTCCCTGTGCTTCCCATTCTATTCGTTTCCCTCTGCTGGTCTTATTAGGTTCTTTCCCTCTTTCTATCCCTCTCTCTCCCCCTCCCTCTCTCACTCTCTCGCTCTCTCTTCTCTCTATCGTTCCGTTCCTGCTCCCAGCTGTTCCTATTCCCCTAATCAATCATTTAGTCTTCCCACACCTGTTCCCGATCCTTTCCCCTGATTAGAGTCCCTATTTCTTCCTTTGTGTTCCGTTCCTGTCCTGTCGGTTCCTTGTCTAGAATTCACCGTGCTGTGTTTGTGTATCGCCCTGTCGTGTCGTGTTTTCCTCAGATGCTGCGTGGTGAGCAGGTGTCTGAGTCTGTCTGGTTCAAGTGCCTTCCCGAGGCAACCTGCTGTTCACCTGCTGTTCAAGATCGAGTCTCCAGTTTGTCCTCGTCATTTCGAGTGAAAGTTGTGTTTTTTGTTTGTATTTACTTTACTGGATTAAAGACTCTGTTTTCGCCAAGTCGCTTTTGGGTCCTCTTTCACCTGCATGACAGAAGGAACCGACCAAGGAATGGACCCAGCGACTTCAGACGCTCGTTACACTGCCGTCGAGATCCAGGAGCCATGCTCGGCAGACACGAGCAGGAATTGTCTGCTGCTCGCCATGCCGTGGAGAACCTGGCCGCTCAGGTTTCCGACCTCTCTGGACAGTTCCAGAGTCTACGTCTCGTGCCACCTGTTACTTCCTGGCCTGCCGAGCCTCCAGAACCTAGGGTTAATAACCCACCTTGCTACTCCGGGCAGCCCACTGAGTGCCGCTCCTTTCTCACGCAGTGTGAGATTGTGTTCTCTCTCCAACCCAACACATACTCTAGAGAGAGAGCTCGGGTTGCTTACGTCATTTCACTCCTTACTGGCCGGGCTCGAGAATGGGGCACAGCTATCTGGGAGGCAAGGGCTGATTGCTCTAACAAGTTCCAGAACTTTAAAGAGGAGATGATTCGGGTTTTTGACCGTTCAGTTTTTGGTAGGGAGGCTTCTAGGGCCCTGGCTTCCTTATGCCAAGGTGAACGGTCCATAACGGATTATTCTATTGAGTTTCGCACTCTTGCTGCCTCTAGTGAGTGGAACGAGCCGGCGCTGCTCGCTCGTTTTCTGGAGGGACTCCACGCAGTGGTTAAGGATGAGATTCTCTCCCGGGAGGTTCCTTCAGATGTGGACTCTTTGATTGCTCTCGCCATCCGCATAGAACGACGGGTAGATCTTCGTCACCGGGCTCGTGGAAGAGAGCTCGCATCAACGGTGTTTCCCTGCTCCGCATCGCAACCATCTCCCTCCTCTGGCTCAGAGTCTGAGCCCATGCAGCTGGGAGGGATTCGCATCTCGACTAAGGAGAGGGAACGGAGGATCACCAACCGCCTGTGCCTCTATTGCGGAGTTGCTGGACATTTTGTTAATTCATGTCCAGTAAAAGCCAGAGCTCATCTGTAAGCGGAGGGCTACAGGTGAGCGCAACTACTCAAGTCTCTCCATCAAAATCCTGTACTACTTTGTCGGTCCATCTACGCTGGACCGGTTCGGGTGCTACATGTAGTGCCTTGATAGACTCTGGGGCTGAGGGTTGTTTCATGGACGAAGCATGGGTTCGGAAACATGACATTCCTTTCAGAGAGTTAGAGAAGCCTACGCCCATGTTCGCCTTAGATGGTAGTCATCTTCCCAGTATCAGATTTGAGACACTACCTTTAACCCTCACAGTATCTGGTAACCACAGTGAGACTATTTCTTTTTTGATTTTTCGTTCACCGTTTACACCTGTTGTTTTGGGTCATCCCTGGCTAGTATGTCATAATCCTTCTATTAATTGGTCTAGTAATTCTATCCTATCCTGGAACGTTTCTTGTCATGTGAAGTGTTTAATGTCTGCCATCCCTCCCGTTTCTTCTGTCCCTACTTCTCAGGAGGAACCTGGCGATTTGACAGGAGTGCCGGAGGAATATCATGATCTGCGCACGGTCTTCAGTCGGTCCCGAGCCAACTCCCTTCCTCCTCACCGGTCGTATGATTGTAGTATTGATCTCCTTCCGGGGACCACTCCTCCTCGGGGTAGACTATACTCTCTGTCGGCTCCCGAACGTAAGGCTCTCGAGGATTATTTGTCTGTGTCTCTTGACGCCGGTACCATAGTGCCTTCTTCCTCTCCGGCCGGGGCGGGGTTCTTTTTTTGTTAAGAAGAAGGACGGTACTCTGCGCCCCTGCGTGGATTATCGAGGGCTGAATGACATAACGGTTAAGAATCGTTATCCGCTTCCCCTTATGTCATCAGCCTTCGAGATTCTGCAGGGAGCCAGGTGCTTTACTAAGTTGGACCTTCGTAACGCTTACCATCTCGTGCGCATCAGAGAGGGGGACGAGTGGAAAACGGCGTTTAACACTCCGTTAGGGCATTTTGAGTACCGGGTTCTGCCGTTTGGTCTCGCCAATGCGCCAGCTGTTTTTCAGGCATTAGTTAATGATGTTCTGAGAGACATGCTGAACATCTTTGTTTTTGTCTATCTTGACGATATCCTGATTTTTTCTCCGTCACTCGAGATTCATGTTCAGCACGTTCGACATGTTCTACAGCGCCTTTTAGAGAATTGTCTCTACGTAAAGTCTGAGAAGTGCTCTTTTCATGTCTCCTCCGTTACTTTTCTCGGTTCCGTTATTTCCGCTGAAGGCATTCAGATGGATTCCGCTAAGGTCCAAGCTGTCAGTGATTGGCCCGTTCCAAGGTCACGTGTCGAGTTGCAGCGCTTTTTAGGTTTCGCTAATTTCTATCGGCGTTTCATTCGTAATTTCGGTCAAGTTGCTGCCCCTCTCACAGCTCTTACTTCTGTCAAGACGTGTTTTAAGTGGTCGGTTCCGCCCAGGGAGCTTTTGATCTTCTAAAAGAACGTTTTACGTCCGCTCCTATCCTCGTTACTCCTGACGTCACTAGACAATTCATTGTCGAGGTTGACGCTTCAGAGGTAGGCGTGGGAGCCATTCTATCCCAGCGCTTCCAGTCTGACGATAAGGTTCATCCTTGCGCTTATTTTCTCATCGCCTGTCGCCATCTGAGCGCAACTATGATGTGGGTAACCGTGAACTGCTCGCCATCCGCTTAGCCCTAGGCGAATGGCGACAGTGGTTGGAGGGGGCGACCGTTCCTTTTGTCGTTTGGACAGACCATAAGAACCTTGAGTACATCCGTTCTGCCAAACGACTTAATGCCCGTCAAGCTCGTTGGGCGTTGTTTTTCGCTCGTTTCGAGTTTGTGATTTCTTACCGTCCGGGTAGCAAGAACACCAAGCCTGATGCCTTATCCCGTCTGTTTAGTTCTTCTGTGGCTTCTACTGATCCCGAGGGGATTCTTCCTTATGGGCGTGTTGTCGGGTTAACAGTCTGGGGAATTGAAAGACAGGTTAAGCAAGCACTCACGCACACTGCGTCGCCGCGCGCTTGTCCTAGTAACCTCCTTTTCGTTCCTGTTTCCACTCGTCTGGCTGTTCTTCAGTGGGCTCACTCTGCCAAGTTAGCTGGTCATCCCGGTGTTCGAGGCACTCTTGCGTCTATTCGCCAGCGCTTTTGGTGGCCGACTCAGGAGCGTGACACGCGCCGTTTCGTGGCTGCTTGTTCGGACTGCGCGCAGACTAAGTCGGGTAACTCTCCTCCTGCCGGTCGTCTCAGACCGCTCCCCATTCCTTCTCGACCATGGTCTCACATCGCCCTAGACTTCATTACCGGTCTGCCTTTGTCTGCGGGGAAGACTGTGATTCTTACGGTTGTCGATAGGTTCTCTAAGGCGGCACATTTCATTCCCCTCGCTAAACTTCCTTCCGCTAAGGAGACGGCACAAATCATTATCGAGAATGTATTCAGAATTCATGGCCTCCCGTTAGACGCCGTTTCAGACAGAGGCCCGCAATTCACGTCACAGTTTTGGAGGGAGTTCTGTCGTTTGATTGGTGCGTCCGTCAGTCTCTCTTCCGGGTTTCATCCCCAGTCTAACGGTCAAGCAGAGAGGGCCAATCAGACGATTGGTCGCATACTACGCAGCCTTTCTTTCAGAAACCCTGCGTCTTGGGCAGAACAGCTCCCCTGGGCAGAATACGCTCACAATTCGCTTCCTTCGTCTGCTACTGGGTTATCTCCGTTTCAGAGTAGTCTGGGTTACCAGCCTCCTCTGTTCTCATCCCAGCTTGCCGAGTCCAGCGTTCCCTCCGCTCAGCGTTTGTCCAACGTTGTGAGCGCACCTGGAGGAGGGTGAGGTCTGCACTTTGCCGTTACAGGGCACAGACTGTGAGAGCCGCCAATAAACGCAGGATTAAGAGTCCAAGGTATTGTTGCGGCCAGAGAGTGTGGCTTTCCACTCGCAACCTTCCTCTTACGACAGCTTCTCGTAAGTTGACTCCGCGGTTCATTGGTCCGTTCCGTGTCTCCCAGGTCGTCAATCCTGTCGCTGTGCGACTGCTTCTTCCGCGACATCTTCGTCGCGTCCATCCTGTCTTCCATGTCTCCTGTGTCAAGCCCTTTCTTCGCACCCCGTTCGTCTTCCCTCCCCCTCCCGTCCTTGTCGAGAGCGCACCTATTTACAAGGTACATAAGATCATGGACATGCGTTCTCGGGGACGGGGTCACCAATACTTAGTGGATTGGGAGGGTTACGGTCCTGAGGAGAGGAGTTGGGTTCCGTCTCGGGGCGTGCTGGACCGTTCACTCATTGATGATTTCCTCCGTTGCCGCCAGGATTCCTCCTCGAGTGCGCCAGGAGGCGCTCGGTGAGTGGGGGGTACTGTCATGTTTTGTCATTTATTATCTTGTCTTGTCCCTGTGCTTCCCATTCTATTCGTTTCCCTCTGCTGGTCTTATTAGGTTCTTTCCCTCTTTCTATCCCTCTCTCTCCCCCTCCCTCTCTCACTCTCTCGCTCTCTCTTCTCTCTATCGTTCCGTTCCTGCTCCCAGCTGTTCCTATTCCCCTAATCAATCATTTAGTCTTCCCACACCTGTTCCCGATCCTTTCCCTGATTAGAGTCCCTATTTCTTCCTTTGTGTTCCGTTCCTGTCCTGTCGGTTCCTTGTCTAGAATTCACCGTGCTGTGTTTGTGTATCGCCCTGTCGTGTCGTGTTTTCCTCAGATGCTGCGTGGTGAGCAGGTGTCTGAGTCTGTCTGGTTCAAGTGCCTTCCCGAGGCAACCTGCTGTTCACCTGCTGTTCAAGATCGAGTCTCCAGTTTGTCCTCATCATTTCGAGTGAAAGTTGTGTTTTTTGTTTGTATTTACTTTACTGGATTAAAGACTCTGTTTTTGCCAAGTCGCTTTTGGGTCCTCTTTCACCTGCATGACATATTTATTGCCTTACCTCCTTACTTCATTTGCACACACTATATACAGATTTTCTATTGTGTTATTGACTGTATGTTTGTTTACTCCATGTGTAACTCTGTGTTGTTGCTTTTGTCGCACTGCTTTGCTTTATCTTGGCCAGGCCGCAGTTGTAAATGAGAACTTGTTCTCAACTAGCCTACCTGGTTAAATAAAGGGGAAATAAAAACATTGGTCACTTAAACTCAGTGGCATGTATTCATGGTTGCCAAGGGAAGCCAGGCTTCCCCCCCCAAAAAATGTGCCTATACATTTGTTTAAAAACATATCAAATAATTTATCTTTCATCTCTCATTGTTTCATAATTTTCCTTCATTTCCAAGAGACTGAATGTATCTCACCGGATGTGTAGGCCATTTATCTGATGCGGTCTGGTCCAAAAGAGTATGACATTGTTACCTCCCGCAGCATTGAATGCAATGGATTCCAGCGAGCATTTGGCCTCCCTTGATAAAAAAGTATAAAATAGCCAATCATCATTGAGATAAACTGTGTGAGCTTAACTGTGACTTGTCCTGGCGAACCAAAAAAAAGTGCCAAGAGAAGCCAGTTTGAATTTGGCGTCAGTCCTATCAAATCACATCGAGAGTTGTTTGACGGAAACAACTTGAATTGCTGCATCTCGTTGTGTTGTCTTCCAGTGGCTAGGTAGCTTGCTAAAATTGGCCTTTTCCTAAATTAGCGATGGATGGAGATAGGGATTTGGACTTTACTTAATTTGCTGTACTGACCAATAATTATAATGGTGATTCTGATCCAACCACTAATTCATACATTGTGCCCTTAGCTGAGAGGACAGAAGTTCAATATTTGTATTTTTTTAACCTTTATTTACCTAGGCAAGTCAGTTAAGAACCTGAGAGGAGGAAGCTCAATATAAAGGCTAATGTTAACTAGCTAATGTTGCCCATGAAAGAAAGTTAGGCTAGCGAGCAGGCATTTTAGCCAGGTAGCCCAAGACAACAAAAAATGTAAGTGTGTACTGCATGACAGAGTAATAGACCGTTTTGTCAACATGAAAGAGAGGAGGATGGCATTGGCATTTCTCTACAAGTAGGGTGAGTCAACATGTTTTTCTACTTGCACGAACGTGCTCGCACGCACACACACATGTACACAGATATCAGAAACATGGACAGTTACATCATATTTAGCTTACGTTGATTGGACTAAATTGCTTTTGGTATCTTTCAGTTGTCACTGTATTTGACTAAGAATAGGTGATTTGAAAATGTTGATGTTGAAATGGAATAGTGGCGCCAGCTCCTGTTTTCTTTGCAACTTGCGGTAACTCTCCATGGTTCTAAATCAATAGTTGTTTAGTGGTCAGAAAATGTTGTAAACATGAACTTGCTTGACCATGCTGTAAGTCATGTAACTGTTTGTTAAATGCAATATGCTTTGTGGTCTTCACCGGGGTTGTTCTCCGGGTTTTGTGATGAAACAAGGGCGTGGTTGAATTGATGTCTTTTTATTGTCTCAGCCTTTAGGCCTATATATCACGGTGTCAGGGCATATGAACTAACAGGTTATAGAGCAAACAACGCAATTATCACAACAAATAGGTTATAATATGGCTTCCCCAGTGATTTACTCACGCACCGCTACTGTTTGGGGGTCCGAGGAGAGGAACCGTGGGTCCTCTGCTCCAATATGTTTTTTTTTTAAAGGCACGGAAATAAGGAAAGATGTGATGGCGGACGTCACTATGAGGGACTGAGCAGAGGTGTACAATCCACGCCATCTGACAGTTTTGAGCCATAAGAAACTTAGAAACTTCCTTAGACCTTAAGTTAAGACACACATACTGTAAATGATCCTACAAGTATGTTTAAGGATGTAGTCATACATGACCTTTAGGAGTACGGTGTCACACCATTAGCTCCGTGGTGCAGCAGAGTTGACACGCTAAAGATGAAGTTGAAGCAGATGTCTTTGGAAGGGGTCTTGACCACGCTCGGTAACTCTGGAACATGTCCCAGGCACTGTTGGTGGCCACGTCACCCCCTCAGAACCAGTGAAGATCTCCAGGTTCTTACAGTGGTGCATCAGCATAACCCATAGAGAGGACATTAAGATACAGAAGATTGCATTTGATGTAGTATGGAGTCAAAGGGCTGAATCACAATATAACATGATTGTAGCTCTAATTTTTAAGTAACATCAATTGATGATTTACGCAAAAGCAGTGTGTGTGTGTGTGTGTGTGGGAACTAACTGAGTTGATGATTGTGTATGGGGACTGGACATCACTCAGTGCAGAGTAGAGGGACAAGCTCCGACGAACAGTGCAGTCCATCCCTGCCTTGAAAACACTGGTCTGGGGAGCACCAAACATCTAAGGAGACCAGAGCGAGAGAGGGATGTCACAAAACACTGCACTAAATTAAATTACACACAAAAAAACAGTGCGCAAACAAAACACAAGCATGTAATACAGGGTGTAGACTCATATACACAACACAGATATCCTACACTACACACACACTTGCATATACAGAACCATTACTCACTCTCAACAAACATACACAAAGAGAGAGACTAGGTGTGTGTTTACCGTGATCCAGGGTGGAGAGATATCATGGGGTTGTCACCATCAGGCATGGTGTTGGCCCAGCGGCTGTTTGTTGAGATCACACTGGGACGCATCACTGTCATCAAAACCTCTTTCCACTGGTCCGGTAACTACGCCAACACAACAGGTTCATAGACATTGGAGTTTGATACCCCGGGTTGGGACTGCGCTGAGGAAGGTGGAGGGATACATACAGTATATAAGGAGTTGTGTAAGGCACAAGATGAGTTAGGGAACATTCATTACCCCAAAAGCATTAGAAGAAAGTTACGTCAAGGTCAAAGGAGACTCACAGGTCAAAGGTGACTCCTCTGCCTTGTAAGTGTAGTGGTACAGGGCTATGAAGTAGAAACCTGACTCCACCTTGTCAGACATATATTCTTTACACACACACTGACCCGTCTCCCGAGAACAACTGCAGAGAGAGAGAGTAAAAATAGGAAATGTCATAGAAATCTTTTAACATCTTAGTGTCACTTTTAATACTGATGCCGTATCAAAAGAGGCAATATGGATTATCATTTAGCCAAATAAGTCATAACATACTACATGTTGGTCTGAGCCGAGCTGTACCAATCCACACCTCTAGTCAGTCAGTATGGCTCAGTACTGAACAGCCAGCCTGAACATGCCCAACCCTCGTTGTGGAGAGTTATCCTCCTGTAGGTTCAATTCATCCCTTATCTAACCTACTTCTACACAGTCAGTATAGAACCATCCTCTGTATAGAACCATCTTTCTAACCAAATAGACAGCAATTGGTTAACTTCAATAACTCTACTTGACAAATGTCTTAATAACAATGCCTCCATACAGCGTCAAAGCAATTAGAGTATCTCTCAGTACCACTAATGATTCAGTTATGGGGGTGATTGATAGAAGTCATGGTTACCTGCAGGAAGTCCCCAGAGTGCTGTGCATAGAGGAGAGCCAAGGTACTTGGAATAGAGTAGACTCCTGTAGCTCATATCTCTGTCATATCTCATATCTCATATCTCCCACCACATAGTGAAGGTGCGCCTGTATGGAGGGAGGGATCGAGAGACAGAGAGAGAGAGAGAGAGAGAGAGAGAGAGAGAGAGAGAGAGAGAGAGAGAGAGAGAGAGAGAGAGAGAGAGAGAGAGAGAGAGAGAGAGAGAGAGAGAGAGAGAGAGAGAGAGAGAGAGAGAGAGAGAGAGAGAGAGAGAGGTCAGAGGTCATTCTCTTTTATTGTAACTGCACAAACAATGAGTAAAAGTAATCAAATCTGTATTTCAAAGTATGCAGTTAGCGGTTAACAATATTGGTTATTTAGTTTTGATCACATCTTTACTAATGCTGCAGAAATGTGCTTGAAAGCTGTATCCAGATCCATGGGCTGTAGTGATCACAATATAGTAGCCATATCTAGGAAAACCAAAGTTCCAAAGGTTGGGCCTAATGTATTGTATAAAAGGTCATACAATACGTTTTTAGTGATTCCCATGTTGCCGATGTAAAGAATATTTGTTGGTCCATGCTGTGTAATTAGGAACAAACAGACTTAGCGGTTGACACATATATAAAATAGCTTATCTCAGTTACTAATTAGCATGCAACCGTTAAGAAAATTAAATCCCTGTGGATTGATGAGGAATTGAAAAATTGTATGGTTGAGAGGGATGAGGAAAAAGGAATGGCAAATAAGTCTGGCTGCACAACCGATTGGCAAACATACTGCAAATTGAGAAATCATGTGACTAAACTGAATAAAAAGAAGAAGAAACTACACTATGAAACAAAGATAAATTAAGAATGATTGTAAAAAGCTATGAAGCACCTTCAATGAAAAAAAGGGAAAATGGCAAAACTCAACTCCATCATTCATTGAAACAGGTGGCTCATTCATTACAAAACTGACTGATATTGCCAACTACTTTAATAATTTTTCATTGGCAAGATTAGAAAACTTAGGCATGACATGTCAGCAACAAACACTGACACATTTCACATTCAAGTATATTTAACCAAATTATGAAAGACAAGAATTGTTATTTTGAATTCCGTAAATTGAGTGTGGAAGAGGTGAAAAAAGTATTGTTGTCGATCAACAATGACAAGCCACCAGGGTCTGACAACTCGGATGGAAAATTACTGAGGATAATAGCGGATGATATTGCCACTCCTATTTGCCATATATTCAATTTATGCCTACTAGAAAGTGTGTGCCCTCAGGCCTGGGGGAAGCAAAAGTCATTACGCTACCTAAGAATAGCAAAGCCCCCTTTACTGGCTCAAATAGCCGACCAATCAGCCTGTTACCAACTCTTCGTAAAGTTTTGGAAAAACATTGTGTTGACAACAGACTTTCAGCACACTTATAGGGAAGGACATTCAACAAGCAAATTACTGATGATTGGCGGAGAGAAATTGATGATAAAAAGACTGTGGTGGCTGTTTTGTTAGACTTCAAGTCGGACTTTTGACATTATCGATCAGTCTGCTGCCGGAAAAAACGTATGTGTTATGGCTTTACACCCCCTGCTATATTATGGATAAAGACTTACCTGTCTAACAAACACAGAGGGTGTTCTTTAATGAAAGTCTCTCCAACATAATTCAGGTAGAGTCAGGAATTCCCCAGGGCAGCTGTCTAGGCCCCTTACTTTTTTCAATCTTTACTAATGACATTCCACTGGCTTTGAGAAAAGCGTGTCTATGTATGTGAATGACTCAACACTATACACGTCAGCTACTACAGCAACTGAAATGACTGCAACACTTAAAGAGCTGCAGTTTGTCATGCAGGTGAAAGAGGACCCAAAAGCGACTTAACAGAAACAGAGTTTATTCAAGTCCAAACAGAAAACGACAAATCCTGAATCCTTAACAGGAAATGTCCAAACAGGGAATAACAGAAATCCTCTAGTCTGTAGAGGGGAATAACAGGAGAAGCGGCCACAGACTGCAGGTCGCCCGGGTAGGCGCAGGCCGTAGCTGACAGAGACACCTGCTCACACGCAGCATCTGATGAAGGCAAAAACACGACAGGACAGGGCGATACACAATCACAGCACGGTGAATTCTAAACAAGGAACCGACAGGACAGGAACGGAACACAAAGGAAGAAATAGGGACTCTAATCAGGGAAAGGATCGGGAACAGGTGTGGGAAGACTAAATGATGATTAGGGGAATAGGAACAGCTGGGAGCAGGAACGGAACGATAGAGAGAGAAGAGAGAGCGAGAGAGTGAGAGGGAGGAGGGAGAGAGAGGGATAGAAAGAGGAAAGAACCTAATAAGACCAGCAGAGGAAACGAATAGAATGGGGAGCACAGGGACAAGACATGATAATAAATGACAAACATGACAGTACCCCCCACTCACCGAGCGCCTCCTGGCGCACTCGAGGAGGAATCCTGGCGGCAACGGAGGAAATCATCGATGAGTGAACGGTCCAGCACGTCCCGAGACGGAACCCAACTCCTCTCCTCAGGACCGTAACCCTCCCAATCCACTAAGTATTGGTGACCCCGTCCCCGAGAACGCATGTCCATGATCTTATGTACCTTGTAAATAGGTGCGCTCTCGACAAGGACGGGAGGGGGAGGGAAGACGAACGGGGGTGCGAAGAAAGGGCTTAACACAGGAGACATGGAAGACAGGATGGACGCGACGAAGATGTCGCGGAAGAAGCAGTCGCACAGCGACAGGATTGACGACCTGGGAGACACGGAACGGACCAATGAACCGCGGAGTCAACTTACGAGAAGCTGTCGTAAGAGGAAGGTTGCGAGTGGAAAGCCACACTCTCTGGCCGCAACAATACCTTGGACTCTTAATCCTGCGTTTATTGGCGGCTCTCACCGTCTGTGCCCTGTAACGGCAAAGTGCAGACCTCACCCTCCTCCAGGTGCGCTCACAACGTTGGACAAACGCTTGAGCGGAGGGAACGCTGGACTCGGCAAGCTGGGATGAGAACAGAGGAGGCTGGTAACCCAGACTACTCTGAAACGGAGATAACCCGGTAGCAGACGAAGGAAGCGATTGTGAGCGTATTCTGCCCAGGGAGCTGTTCTGCCCAAGACGCAGGGTTTCTGAAAGAAAGGCTGCGTAGTATGCGACCAATCGTCTGATTGGCCCTCTCTGCTTGACCGTTAGACTGGGGATGAAACCCGGAAGAGAGACTGACGGACGCACCAATCAAACGACAGAACTCCCTCCAAAACTGTGACGTGAATTGCGGGCCTCTGTCTGAAACGGCGTCTAACGGGAGGCCATGAATTCTGAATACATTCTCAATAATGATTTGTGCCGTCTCCTTAGCGGAAGGAAGTTTAGCGAGGGGAATGAAATGTGCCGCCTTAGAGAACCTATCGACAACCGTAAGAATCACAGTCTTCCCCGCAGACAAAGGCAGACCGGTAATGAAGTCTAAGGCGATGTGAGACCATGGTCGAGAAGGAATGGGGAGCGGTCTGAGACGACCGGCAGGAGGAGAGTTACCCGACTTAGTCTGCGCGCAGTCCGAACAAGCAGCCACGAAGCGGCGCGTGTCACGCTCCTGAGTCGGCCACCAAAGCGCTGGCGAATAGACGCAAGAGTGCCTCGAACACCGGGATGACCAGCTAACTTGGCAGAGTGAGCCCACTGAAGAACAGCCAGACGAGTGGAAACAGGAACGAAAAGGAGGTTACTAGGACAAGCGCGCGACGCAGTGTGCGTGAGTGCTTGCTTAACCTGTCTTTCAATTCCCCAGACTGTTAACCCGACAACACGCCCATAAGGAAGAATCCCCTCGGGATCAGTAGAAGCCACAGAAGAACTAAACAGACGGGATAAGGCATCAGGCTTGGTGTTCTTGCTACCCGGACGGTAAGAAATCACAAACTCGAAACGAGCGAAAAACAACGCCCAACGAGCTTGACGGGCATTAAGTCGTTTGGCAGAACGGATGTACTCAAGGTTCTTATGGTCTGTCCAAACGACAAAAGGAACGGTCGCCCCCTCCAACCACTGTCGCCATTCGCCTAGGGCTAAGCGGATGGCGAGCAGTTCACGGTTACCCACATCATAGTTGCGCTCAGATGGCGACAGGCGATGAGAAAAATAAGCGCAAGGATGAACCTTATCGTCAGACTGGAAGCGCTGGGATAGAATGGCTCCCACGCCTACCTCTGAAGCGTCAACCTCGACAATGAATTGTCTAGTGACGTCAGGAGTAACGAGGATAGGAGCGGACGTAAAACGTTCTTTTAGAAGATCAAAAGCTCCCTGGGCGGAACCGGACCACTTAAAACACGTCTTGACAGAAGTAAGAGCTGTGAGAGGGGCAGCAACTTGACCGAAATTACGAATGAAACGCCGATAGAAATTAGCGAAACCTAAAAAGCGCTGCAACTCGACACGTGACCTTGGAACGGGCCAATCACTGACAGCTTGGACCTTAGCGGAATCCATCTGAATGCCTTCAGCGGAAATAACGGAACCGAGAAAAGTAACGGAGGAGACATGAAAAGAGCACTTCTCAGCCTTTACGTAGAGACAATTCTCTAAAAGGCGCTGTAGAACACGTCGAACGTGCTGAACATGAATCTCGAGTGACGGAGAAAAAATCAGGATATCGTCAAGATAGACAAAAACAAAGATGTTCAGCATGTCTCTCAGAACATCATTAACTAATGCCTGAAAAACAGCTGGCGCATTGGCGAGACCGAACGGCAGAACCCGGTACTCAAAATGCCCTAACGGAGTGTTAAACGCCGTTTCCACTCGTCCCCCCTCTCTGATGCGCACGAGATGGTAAGCGTTACGAAGGTCCAACTTAGTAAAGCACCTGGCTCCCTGCAGAATCTCGAAGGCTGATGACATAAGGGGAAGCGGATAACGATTCTTAACCGTTATGTCATTCAGCCTCGATAATCCACGCAGGGGCGCAGAGTACCGTCCTTCTTCTTAACAAAAAGAACCCCGCCCCGGCCGGAGAGGAAGAAGGCACTATGGTACCGGCGTCAAGAGACACAGACAAATAATCCTCGAGAGCCTTACGTTCGGGAGCCGACAGAGAGTATAGTCTACCTCGAGGAGGAGTGGTCCCCGGAAGGAGATCAATACTACAATCATACGACCGGTGAGGAGGAAGGGAGTTGGCTCGGGACCGACTGAAGACCGTGCGCAGATCATGATATTCCTCCGGCACTCCTGTCAAATCGCCAGGTTCCTCCTGAGAAGTAGGGACAGAAGAAACGGGAGGGATGGCAGACATTAAACACTTCACATGACAAGAAACGTTCCAGGATAGGATAGAATTACTAGACCAATTAATAGAAGGATTATGACATACTAGCCAGGGATGACCCAAAACAACAGGTGTAAACGGTGAACGGAAAATCAAAAAAGAAATAGTCTCACTGTGGTTACCAGATACTGTGAGGGTTAAAGGTAGTGTCTCAAATCTGATACTGGGAAGATGACTACCATCTAAGGCGAACATGGGCGTAGGCTTCTCTAACTCTCTGAAAGGAATGTCATGTTTCCGAACCCATGCTTCGTCCATGAAACAACCCTCAGCCCCAGAGTCTATCAAGGCACTACATGTAGCACCCGAACCGGTCCAGCGTAGATGGACCGACAAAGTAGTACAGGATTTTGATGGAGAGACTTGAGTAGTTGCGCTCACCTGTAGCCCTCCGCTTACAGATGAGCTCTGGCTTTTACTGGACATGAATTAACAAAATGTCCAGCAACTCCGCAATAGAGGCACAGGCGGTTGGTGATCCTCCGTTCCCTCTCCTTAGTCGAGATGCGAATCCCTCCCAGCTGCATGGGCTCAGTCTCAAAGCCAGAGGAGGGAGATGGTTGCGATGCGGAGCAGGGAAACACCGTTGATGCGAGCTCTCTTCCACGAGCCCGGTGACGAAGATCTACCCGTCGTTCTATGCGGATGGCGAGAGCAATCAAAGAGTCCACATCTGAAGGAACCTCCCGGGAGAGAATCTCATCCTTAACCACTGCGTGGAGTCCCTCCAGAAAACGAGCGAGCAGCGCCGGCTCGTTCCACTCACTAGAGGCAGCAAGAGTGCGAAACTCAATAGAATAATCCGTTATGGACCGTTCACCTTGGCATAAGGAAGCCAGGGCCCTAGAAGCCTCCCCACCAAAAACTGAACGGTCAAAAACCCGAATCATCTCCTCTTTAAAGTTCTGGAACTTGTTAGAGCAATCAGCCCTTGCCTCCCAGATAGCTGTGCCCCATTCTCGAGCCCGGCCAGTAAGGAGTGAAATGACGTAAGCAACCCGAGCTCTCTCTAGAGTATGTGTTGGGTTGGAGAGAGAACACAATCTCACACTGCGTGAGAAAGGAGCGGCACTCAGTGGGCTGCCCGGAGTAGCAAGGTGGGTTATTAACCCTAGGTTCTGGAGGCTCGGCAGGCCAGGAAGTAACAGGTGGCACGAGACGTAGACTCTGGAACTGTCCAGAGAGGTCGGAAACCTGAGCGGCCAGGTTCTCCACGGCATGGCGAGCAGCAGACAATTCCTGCTCGTGTCTGCCGAGCATGGCTCCTTGGATCTCGACGGCAGTGTAACGAGCGTCTGAAGTCGCTGGGTCCATTCCTTGGTCGGTTCCTTCTGTCATGCAGGTGAAAGAGGACCCAAAAGCGACTTAACAGAAACAGAGTTTATTCAAGTCCAAACAGAAAACGACAAATCCTGAATCCTTAACAGGAAATGTCCAAACAGGGAATAACAGAAATCCTCTAGTCTGTAGAGGGGAATAACAGGAGAAGCGGCCACAGACTGCAGGTCGCTTCGGGTAGGCGCAGGCCGTAACTGACAGAGACACCTGCTCACACGCAGCATCTGATGAAGGCAAAAAACACGACAGGACAGGGCGATACACAATCACAGCACGGTGAATTCTAAACAAGGAACCGACAGGACAGGAACGGAACACAAAGGAAGAAATAGGGACTCTAATCAGGGGAAAGGATCGGGAACAGGTGTGGGAAGACTAAATGATGATTAGGGGAATAGGAACAGCTGGGAGCAGGAACGGAACGATAGAGAGAAGAGAGAGTGAGAGAGTGAGAGAGGGAGGGGGAGAGAGAGGGATAGAAAGAGGGAAAGAACCTAATAAGACCAGCAGAGGGAAACGAATAGAATGGGGAGCACAGGGACAAGACATGATAATAAATGACAAACATGACACAGTTAGTTTCAGAATGGGTGGCAAAGAATAACTTAGTCCTAAATATTTCAAAAACTAAAAGCATTGTATTTGGGACAAATCATTCACTAGACCCTAAACCTCAACTAAATCTTGTAATAAATCATGTGGAAATTTAGCAAACTGCTTGGAGTAACCCTGGATTGTAGACTGTCATGGTCAAAACATATTGATACAACAGTAGCTAAGACTGTCCATAATATAGCGCTGCTCTACCTTCTTAACAGCACTATCAACAAGGCAGGTCCTACAGGTTCTAATTTGGTCACACCTGGACTACTGTTCAGTTGTGTGATCAGGTGCCACAAAGAAGGACATAGGAAAAGGGCAGCATAGCTGGCCCTTGGACATACACAGAGAGAAACCATTAATAATATGCATGTCAATCTCTCCTGGCTCAAAATAGAGGAGAAATTGACTTCATCATTATTTGTACTTGTGAGAGGTACGGGGTACATGTTGACAGGTACATGTTGAAAGCACCGAGCTGTCTGTGTAAATGACTAGCCCACAGCTCAGACACCTATGCGTACCACACAAGACAAGCCACCAGAGATCTCTTCACAGTCCCCAGGTCCAGAATGGACTGTGGGAGGTGCACAGTACTACATAGAGCCATGACTACATGGAACTCTATTCCACATCAGGTAACTGATTCAAGCAGTAGAATCAGATTTAAAAAACAGATAAAAATATACTTCATGGAACAGCTGACTGTGAAGCAACACAAACATAGGCACAGACACATGCATACACACACATGATAACATACTCACTATACACTCACGTACACATTCATTTTGTGTTGTAGATATGTGGTAGTGGAGTATGGGCCCGAGGGCACACACTTAGGTGTTGTGAATTCTGTAATGAATGAAAGTATTGTAATGTTTTTAAAATGGTTTAACTTCCTTAAAGTCCAGCATATTAAATACAAATAAATACAAATACAAATTTAGTTTGATCTCTCTTCACCCCATCTCATCTTCCCCAGTGAGCCTTCTCTGTCTGTTCTCAATCTACCTCTCCCTCCTCCACCACTCCCTCCCAGTCATGCTGGTCTTGCAAATCCTCCTACCCTACTAACCCCTCGTTAACTTAGCTACCAAGCTACAATGCTCTTGGTTTAATCAAAGATACTGGTAACTTTTATATGTGGTTAAGCGTTAGCTAGCTACTAAACTGACTAGCTAGTTAGCTCCTAGCTAGCCACTAGCTGAGACCAAATAACACCTATTTTAATTTCAATATTAATATCATAATTGATTAGTTGGTTCGTTATGTTCTCTACTGAAAAACTATAAAGCTTACCTTTTTATCGTCGGTCATCGTACCTACTTCACTACCATCACCTTGCCTTTCACCGTAAACATCCACAGCCACAAAGTCAAAATTGTCAGTATCGTAAAAATTAATGAAGACAAAAACGTGCTTTTTGTCTTATTTTAAGGTTAGGGTTATGCATAAGGTTAGCAGTGTGGTTAAGGTTAGGTTTAGGCATAAGGTTAGCAGTGTGGTTAAGGTTAGCAGTGTGGTTAAGGTTAGGGTATAGCACTTTATAATAACTCCACCTAATGAATAATTTATAATGGATTAGTAAATAGTTTTAAGAAGATAAATTGTAGAAATAGGCAGGATTTTCCTTACTGAAAGAACTGGCTTCTGTCAAACAGTTGTGGCAAACCTTTGGCCAATCTTTGCAAATTTGCTCATAGCTCATATTTTCACATGCAAATGGGTTTTGTGGCAAACTGTTGCAGTAAATTTGCGGCAACTTGTGAACTTCTGGCAAACAATTCTGGCAAACTTGTGGTAAACATTCTCTTTGTTGCAAATTCAGTATGAATATGCTAATTAGATCAGGTTTTTGGTTACTCTGTGATCAACAACATTAAACCAAATCACAAAAAAGAAACGTACTTCCCAGAGAAGAAAGTAAACTTAGTAAATATACTAAACAACACATATTCAATGTCTTTAACAGATTGAAATTACCAGCATGGTAATGAAGAAAATAGACAAAGGCTGGATATTTCCCAAATAAATGGTTTCATATTTTTATGTAGCTACGACATTTACATGAGAGAAATGTGAACACTACAGAGATGTTGACCTTAGGATGTTTAAAGGGGAAACGTATCACACCTTGATCTGTTTCACTTGTCTTTGTGATTATCTCCACCCCCCTCCAGGTGTCGACCATCGTTTTGTTTCGTCAAACCTACCAGCAGTTTCCCCTCTGTTCCTATCTCTTGATTATTCCTGTTTTCCCGGTTTTGACCTTTTCTGCCCGCCCCGACCCTGAGTCTGCCTGACTTCCTGTACCTTTGCCCCACTACTCTGGATTATCGACCCCTGCCTGCCTTGACCTGTTGTTTGCCTGCCCCTGTTGCTGTAATAAACATTGTTACTTCGACACAGTTTGCATTTGGGTCATACCTGAAACGTGATACATCTACAGAATGTATTACAGAGCCAAGTGATAACTAAGCAATAGATTGACCAATATAAGTTTTAAAAAATAATTAACAATATTTTCATCATTAAAACAACAAAAACTAAATCAAACCCAGTTCAGAACTATTGCCTTTTTGAATGAACTGTGGAAGTCCTTCATCCAAAGCGTGATAAATGAATCAGAAAACAAAACAAAATTAGGATACTGAAAACAATTTCTATTTTGGCATCTTAAAAGCTAAGTTTAGTTATGCCTAATATGGAAATTCATGTTATTTTTCCAAAATTAATTATTATTACTGGAAGAAATGCTGGGTTAAAAATACCCTATTTCGGAACATTTCGACAACCCAGCACCGGGTCAATATTGGACAAACACAGCATTGGTTTAATTCAACCCAGCGCCTTAGGTTGAGCACTTGACCCAACTGCTGGGTAAATGAGACCATATTGCTGGGTTAAAACAACCCAGTGTTACATAAACCCAGAACATTTTGATGAGGGATTGAGTCAGCAGTTAGGTGATTCTTTACATAATCCTGGGGTTATTTTCAATGTCATGCTAATTTCTACTTTGCTTGCATATTGTTTTGTCATCGCTACCATCCCAGCCCCTCCATTTCCTACACACAAGATCAAGATGCAATGTTGAATTTCAAATAATTAATTTCTATTGCCTGCTTTTCAGAACATACATCACATCAGAGAATGTACAAGAATTATATGCCATTTTTAAGTAGCACATTGACACAAAGATAAATATATTATTTCAAGATAAGATTTTTTAAGACAGTCCGAACATCAGACTAAAGCCTCAGTTGAAATTGATGTGCACACTCATATTGCAATTTGAGAAAAACAAAGCTTGCACGTGTGTGACACTGTCTGTCTTAAGTGGTATTAACACAGATCTGTCTATCAGACAGTGCCAGAGCTAATCAATAGATATTCACATTCAGTGACACACTTTGGCTATCTTACTGTAGCTGACAGCACACACACACTCACAATGCTGTTTTGTCATACAATAATGTTGAACATTTGGATCGAGTTAAAACCTGGTTACACAGAACAAGTATAAAAGTATAAAATATTATATTTAAAGGTCACTCTCCTAATAACATGGACTAATGACTCATTACTTAATAACTGGATTTCATTCATAAAGCACTTTTCACAATCCCCAAAATGTAACATTTGAATTTAAAATGTATTGTTGTGATAGAATGAAAATGTACCAGAAAGCGCTTCAGTAGTTGAACAAAAGGCAAACGAACCGCATACCTTTACTGTAGGCAAAAAGCAGGCACAAATGTATTAAAAAACAAACCTAAAGTCAATCTGAGAAAGTCAAACAGACCTACTGTATAAATGGTGCCCTAAGAGCATATTAGCATCAAAATGAGACGCTGGCTCATCCATCCATGGATCTATTAATTCACTGGAACACATCAGCCGGAGGTCTGTGCTTCCTCCTGTCACTTTTCACACTACATACAAGAGCAGATACTTATCCATTAATGTTCAGTGGAAAAAAGACATGCTTGCAACAGTCTTCCTGTGGGGGATTCGGTTCCTGGCAGCTGATACACCATGGTCTGTAGAAATTCCCATGCTGGGGGAATTGGGAAACTTTCCCACAGTGGGAAAGTTGATATCAAACACATAATAGGACTTGAAGCATACATCCAGTGCCCCAAGCAGTGTACCTTGCTCTAATGCCTGTCCACTAATGGCTGTAAACACCTGTGAGCAGTCCCCAAGAGCCAACACAAATGGGTAGGGTCTGGTCACCTCTGCCTGGTGCAGGTACTCAACCATGTTGGTCCCAACCTGTTAGAGAAATCATTTGATTTTAGAATATGAGGACTTGTGCAAAGCATGGAGGCACACTGACAATACCATCACACAAAATGGATTTTGTATTTTTATGCGAGAAATGGCGGTGGAAAATCCGTTATGCGCAAATATTGATATAGTAACCATCATATCAATGTAAACTTGAGGTCACGCAATGATATGTTGTGTGGTCCTCCCACTATGACTCGGGAAAGCATGCAATTTATTTGGCTACAACTTAAATAAATTATGATGAACTTCAGAGGATAGTGAATCTGCAAGGTGATGAGCTTGACTCTCCTTTCCAATAAATATTGAGGGTCTTATTCTCCAATCAAATCAAATCAAATTGTATTTGTCACATGCGCCGAATACAGCAGGTGTAGACCTTACAGTGAAATGCTTATTTACAAGACCCAACCAACAATACAGTTTAAAAAAAGAAGAAAGGAAATAAGAATAAAACAGAAAAGTAACAAATAATTAAAGAGCAGCAGAAAAATAGTAGCGGGGCTATATACAGGGGTACCAGTACAGAGTCAATGTGGAGGCTATATACAGGGGGTACCAGTACAGAGTCAATGTGGAGGCTATATACAGGGGTACCAGTACAGAGTCAATGTGGAGGCTATATACAGGGGTACCAGTACAGAGTCAATGTGGAGGCTATATACAGGGGTACCAGTACAGAGTCAATGTGGAGGCTATATACAGGGGTACCAGTACAGAGTCAATGTGGAGGCTATATACAGGGGTACCAGTACAGAGTCAATGTGGAGGCTATATACAGGGGTACCAGTACAGAGTCAATGTGGAGGCTATATACAGGGGTACCAGTACAGAGTCAATGTGGAGGCTATATACAGGGGGTACCAGTACAGAGTCAATGTGGAGGCTATATACAGGGGTACCAGTACAGAGTCAATGTGGAGGCTATATACAGGGGTACCAGTACAGAGTCAATGTGGAGGCTATATACAGGGGTACCAGTACAGAGTCAATGTGGAGGCTATATACAGGGGTACCAGTACAGAGTCAATGTGGAGGCTATATACAGGGGTACCAGTACAGAGTCAATGTGGAGGCTATATACAGGGGTACCAGTACAGAGTCAATGTGGAGGCTATATACAGGGGTACCAGTACAGAGTCAATGTGGAGGCTATATACAGGGGTACCAGTACAGAGTCAATGTGGAGGCTATATACAGGGGTACCAGTACAGAGTCAATGTGGAGGCTATATACAGGGGTTCCAGTACAGATTCAATGTGGAGGCTATATACAGGGGTACCAGTACAGAGTCAATGTGGAGGCTATATACAGGGGTACCAGTACAGAGTCAATGTGGAGGCTATATACAGGGGCACCAGTACAGAGTCAATGTGGAGGCTATATACAGGGGTACCAGTACAGAGTCAATGTGGAGGCTATATACAGAGGGTACCAGTACAGAGTCAATGTGGAGGCTATATACAGGGGTACCAGTACAGAGTCAATGTGGAGGCTATATACAGTGGGTACCAGTACAGAGTCAATGTGGAGGCTATATACAGGGGTACCAGTACAGAGTCAATGTGGAGGCTATATACAGGGGGTACCAGTACAGAGTCAATGTGGAGGCTATATACAGGGGGTACCAGTACAGAGTCAATGTGGAGGCTATATACAGTGGGTACCAGTACAGAGTCAATGTGGAGGCTATATACAGTGGGTACCAGTACAGAGTCAATGTGGAGGCTATATACAGTGGGTACCAGTACAGAGTCAATGTGGAGGCTATATACAGTGGGTACCAGTACAGAGTCAATGTGGAGGCTATATACAGGGGGTACCAGTACAGAGTCAATGTGGAGGCTATATACAGTGGGTACCAGTACAGAGTCAATGTGGAGGCTATATACAGTGGGTACCAGTACAGAGTCAATGTGGAGGCTATATACAGGGGGTACCAGTACAGAGCCAATGTGGAGGCTATATACAGGGGGTACCAGTACAGAGTCAATGTGGAGGCTATATACAGGGGGTACCAGTACAGAGTCAATGTGGAGGCTATATACAGGGGGTACCAGTACAGAGTCAATGTGGAGGCTATATACAGGGGTACCAGTACAGAGTCAATGTGGAGGCTATATACAGGGGTACCAGTACAGACTCAATGTGGAGGCTATATACAGTGGGTACCAGTACAGAGTCAATGTGGAGGCTATATACAGGGGGTACCAGTACAGAGTCAATGTGGAGGCTATATACAGTGGGTACCAGTACAGAGTCAATGTGGAGGCTATATACAGTGGGTACCAGTACAGAGCCAATGTGGAGGCTATATACAGTGGGTACCAGTACAGAGTCAATGTGGAGGCTATATACAGGGGGTACCAGTACAGAGCCAATGTGGAGGCTATATACAGTGGGTACCAGTACAGAGTCAATGTGGAGGCTATATACAGGGGGTACCAGTACAGAGTCAATGTGGAGGCTATATACAGGGGGTACCAGTACAGAGTCAATGTGAGGCTATATACAGTGGGTACCAGTACAGAGTCAATGTGGAGGCTATATACAGGGGTACCAGTACAGAGTCAATGTGGAGGCTATATACAGTGGGTACCAGTACAGAGTCAATGTGGAGGCTATATACAGGGGTACCAGTACAGAGTCAATGTGGAGGCTATATACAGTGGGTACCAGTACAGAGTCAATGTGGAGGCTATATACAGGGGTACCAGTACAGAGCCAATGTGGAGGCTATATACAGGGGTACCAGTACAGAGTCAATGTGGAGGCTATATACAGGGGTACCAGTACAGAGTCAATGTGGAGGCTATATACAGGGGTACCAGTACAGAGTCAATGTGGAGGCTATATACAGGGGTACCAGTACAGAGTCAATGTGGAGGCTATATACAGGGGGTACCAGTACAGACTCAATGTGGAGGCTATATACAGTGGGTACCAGTACAGAGTCAATGTGGAGGCTATATACAGGGGGTACCAGTACAGAGTCAATGTGGAGGCTATATACAGTGGGTACCAGTACAGAGTCAATGTGGAGGCTATATACAGTGGGTACCAGTACAGAGCCAATGTGGAGGCTATATACAGTGGGTACCAGTACAGAGTCAATGTGGAGGCTATATACAGGGGTACCAGTACAGAGCCAATGTGGAGGCTATATACAGTGGGTACCAGTACAGAGTCAATGTGGAGGCTATATACAGGGGTACCAGTACAGAGTCAATGTGGAGGCTATATACAGGGGTACCAGTACAGAGTCAATGTGGAGGCTATATACAGGGGGTACCAGTACAGAGTCAATGTGGAGGCTATATACAGGGGGTACCAGTACAGAGCCAATGTGGAGGCTATATACAGTGGGTACCAGTACAGAGTCAATGTGGAGGCTATATACAGGGGGTACCAGTACAGAGTCAATGTGGAGGCTATATACAGTGGGTACCAGTACAGAGTCAATGTGGAGGCTATATACAGGGGGTACCAGTACAGAGTCAATGTGGAGGCTATATACAGGGGGTACCAGTACAGAGTCAATGTGCGGGGGGCACCGCTCCGGTACCGCTTGCCATGCGGTAGCAAAGAGAACAGTCTATGACTAGGTTGGCTAGAGTCTTTTACAATTTTTAGGGCCTTCCTCTGACACCGCCTGGTATAGAGGTCCTGGATGGTAGGAAGCTTGGCCCCAGTGATGTACTGGGCAGTACGCACTACCCTCTGTAGTTGCCATACAGTTGCCGAGCAGTTGCCATACCAGGCAGTGATGCAACCAGTCATGATGCAGCTGTAGAACCTTTTGAGAATCTGAGGACCCATGCTAAATATTTTTTTCTCCTGAGGGGGAATAGGCTTTCTTGTGCCCTCTTTACGACTGTCTTGGTGTGTTTGGACCATGTTAGTTTGTTGGTGATGTGGACACCAAACAACTTGAAGCTCTCAACCTGCTCCACTGCAGCCCCGTCGATAAGAATGGGGGCGTGCTCGGTCCTCTGTTTCCTGTAGTCCACAATCATCTCCTTTGTCTTGATCATGTTGAGGGAGAGGTTTTGTCCTGGCACCACATGGCCGGGTCTCTGACCTCCTCCCTATAGGCTGTCTCGTCGTTGTCGGTGATCAGGCCTACCACTGTTGTGTCATCGGTTAACTTAATGATGGTGTTGGAGTTGTGCCTGTCTGTGCAGTCATGAGTGAACAGGGAGTACAGGAGGGGACTGAGTATGCACCCCTGAGGTATACCCATATTGAGGATCAGTGTGGTGGATGTGTTGTTACCTACCCTTACCACCTGGTGGTGGCCTATCAGGAAGTCCAGGATCCAGTTGCAGAGGGAGGTGTTTAATCCCAGGGTCCTTAGCTTAGTGATGAGCTTTAAGGGCACTATGGTGTTGAACGCTGAGCTGTAGTCAATGAACAGTATTCTCACATAGGTGTGCCTTTTGTCCAGGTGGGAAAGGGCAGTGTGGAGTACAATAGAGATAGCATCATCTGTGGATCTGTTGGGGCGGTATGTAAATTGGAGTGGGTTTAGTGTTTCTGGGTTAATGGTGTTGATGTGAACAATGACCAGCCTTTCAAAGCACTTCATGGCTACTGACCTGAGCGCTACTGGTCGGTAGTCATTTAGGCAGGTTGTCACAGCGGTCGTCGTTACCGGCCTACTAGCCACCACTGATCCCTTTTTCGTTGTCTGTTTGTTTTGTCTTATTACTTTCACCTGTGTCCTGTTGTATGTGCTTGATGGGCTTCCTTATTTAAAGTATGTGTACCCGCCCTTGTTTTGTGCGGGATTGATTTTGTGTTACGTGTGTGCGTTAGTTAGAGGTGTTCATGTTTTGGACCTGGCACCCTGTGTTTTGGTTGGTACATATTATTGTCCACGCCCTGTTTTGTGGGCCTGTTGTTTTGTGCCGCATTAAAGTGCACCTTTTCCCTGTGGAACTCTCTGCGCCTGATTCCTTCCTCACCCACCTAGTCCCACGTGACAGAATCCAGCACCTCTCATGGAATCAGCAGGAGCAGCCGCACCTCCTCTCCCATCGATGGAGGAAAGTGTCCTCCATCATACCAGTATTCTCCACCGTATTGGATCAGCGATGGATCTGATGATGGAGAGGATGGATCGATGGGAGAGGAATGGCCTTCCCACCTCATCTCCAGCACCCGCTCCACCAGCACTTCCTACCCCTGCTACCGCATCCGGCTCCGGGGCTCTTCGGCTGGCGCTCCCAAGGGAGTATCATGGGACGACGGCTGGGTGTCAGGGGTTCCTCCTACAGCTTGAACTATACCTGGCGACCATTTGTCCTACTCTCTCAGGAGAGGAGAGCGTGAGTGTCCCCGTCTCCTGTCTGACGGGACGAGCCCTAGAGTGGGCAAACGCAGTGTGGAATGGCCCACATTCGGCGAGGGATCACTACCCCGAGTGAACGGCTGTTCCACCTGCGACAGGAGATGAGGAGTGCGCAGGACTTTGCCCTGGAGTTCAGGACCTTGGCTGCAAGGAGCTCCGGACAGGGGGGCGATTCTGGCCGCTCCGGACTAGGGGTGCGACTACCGGCTGGTCCGGACAGGATGGCGACTCTGGCAGCTCCGGACAGGAACGCGACAGTGGCAGCTCCGGACAGGAGGGAGACTCTGGCCTCTCCGGACTGGAGACAGGCACAGGACTCACCAGGCTGGGGAGACCTATTGGAAGCCTGGTCCGTGGAGGAGGCACAGGATAGACTGGGCTGTGGGGCAGCACTGGAGATCTGGTGCACAGCCTTGACACCACTCTTCTAGGCTGAGTGTCCACTCTAGCCCGGCACGTGCGGGGAGCTGGAACAGGCCGCACTGGGATCTCCTGGCGAACTGAGGAAACTGTGCCTAGAACCGGTGCAGGATATCCTGGCCTGAGGAGACGTACTGGAGGTCTGGAGAGCAGGGCTGGCACCATCTGTCCTGGCTGGATCCTCACCCTAGCCCAGCAGATGCGGCGAGCTGGAACGTAGCGCACCGGGCTAAGAACGCGTACTGGAGATCTGTAGCGCCAAGCTGGCACAAGACGTGCACGGGTGGGGAGGCGCACAGGAGGCCTGGTGCGTGGGCTGGCACAGTCTTCACCAGATGGCTAGCACACACCTCAGGATGAGTATGGAGAGCTGACTCAGGTGACATCAAATCGAGGACATGCTCCGTCGGGCGGATGTCGTGCCTCATGCACCAACACAGCAGCTCTCTCATTACTCTCTCCTCCAATCTCCCCATCAACTCCTTCACTGTCTCTGCTTTGTTTCCTTCGCTCATCTCCAATTTCACCCTGACTGGCTCTGGTTCCATCCTCGGCTCCGCCGACCTTCCCGTGTGCCCCCCCAAAAAAAGTTATTGGGACTGCCTCTCCTGGCCACACTGCTTGGTCCTTTGGTGGTGGGTAGTTCTGTAACGCTCCTCCTCCGGTGAATGACTGGACCAAAGCGCAGCGTGAGACGTGTTCATGATGTTTTATTAAAACCAGAACACTAGAACAAAAAATAACAAAGAGGAAAATGAACAGTTCTGTAAGGAAACTAACTATACAGAAAACAACTACCCACAAAACCCATGTGGGGAAGAGCTACCTAAGTATGGTTCCCAATCAGAGACAACGATAGACAGCTGTCCCTGATTGAGAACCATACCTGGCCAAAAACAAATACAAAAACATAGAAAAAAAGAACATAGAATGGCAAACCCTAGTCACACCCTGGCCTAACCAAAATAGAGAATAAAAGCCTCTCTATGGCCAGGGCGTGACATTGGAACTCATGTGTTCACCAGAAACAGCTTCTGGTAAACTGTTTGCCACTAGTGGCAATAAATATTCCTGCCACAGATTCAAATACAATCCTGAGAAAAATGTATGCCAGAAAAAAACCTCTGGCAAATTGTTTGACACTAGTTGCAATAAATATTATTGTTGCCAAATGTTTGCGGCAGATTCACCACTAGTGGCAAATATTTGCAAACTTATGGCAACATTTTATGGCACATTATTTAGTTAACAGCACATTTACCACAAACTTGCAGGATGTTTGCAGCAACAAATTCATTTTTATAAGGGTTAGCCATACTAAGTATGACTTTGTGGCTGTGTTTTCACCTGTAATAAAATTATAGTAAAAGATTGCAGTTGCGAGAGCAAGATTTTTTGATGTGAGAGTTGTGTGGGGATGTAATGTATTTGTGAGACTGCAGTACCTTCTGAGTCTTGACATGCAGTAAGTATCTCTGCAAAACAAACTCAATTCTCTGCTCTCAAATTCATATTTTGCTTGAAGCAATGATGTTCTGCTCGTTCAAAGTCACACTTGCCACTAAAATGTCATTTCCGTGCTCCATCTGCCTGTGCTCTTGTGGGACCCATGCTCTGCTCCCTCGACCACATTCTGCTCTCTCTCTCGAGTGGTCTGTGTGTTTGCTACATGTTTGCTGCACTCATCCTCGGCATTCTTGACACAGTGTTTGCTTGCTCAATGATGTTTCATCTTGCTCGACAGCACCATCTCGTGCAATGGTCTTTAGAGGCTGATTTGACAGCATACAGAGATGCTTCAACTATCAGAGCATTATGGGTACTGTAGTGCATCACTCTACAACTGCATTAGCATGTACTCCACTTTCCTCTCAGCCTCTTCGGTTATTTCCCTCAGCGCATCAGTGTAGGAAATAGTAGTCTCAGAGTGAGTGACAACTCTGACTGAATTACCCTTCACCACCCAAGAGATGCAAGTTTGGGTCAGTTACCATTAACATGCACATCCAGGGAGCTGTGGAATGGGGTTTGGAGAAAGGGTGTAGTTGTGCTGCTGTTGCTGCTGATTGGGTAGGCGCTTTGCCATAGAGACAGAAACATACATAACTCCGCATACAGTACAGAACAGTAGGTACCCACCACATCATACTGTATACTATAGTCATGATCTTATCAAATTTGAGTCATCTCATCAAATTAAACCTAATCTAACTTGAGTCATCTATCATTACAAATAAAGTTGTACCAATGAAAGACTGACTATTTCCTGCTCGCCTCCCTCACTCAGCCCAGTCAAAACTGTTCGCTGCCCTGGCCCCCCAATGGTGGGCACCACCTTCCGGAGACACCTGAAACCCCACCTCTTTAAGGAATACGCACCCCCTAAGTTTTAGATGCACTATTGTTAAGTGACTGTCCCACTGGATGTCATAAGGTGAATGCACCAATTTGTAAGTCGCTCCCCCTTAAATAATGTATCCGCTACAAGATGTACAGGCTCTGATCAGGCCCTACACCCAAACAAGGGCACTGCGTTCATCCACCTCTGGCCTGCTCGCCTCCCTACCACTGAGGAAGTACAGCTCCCGCTCAGCCCAGTCAAAACTGTTCGCTGCCCTGGCCCCCCAATGGTGGAACAAACTCCCTCACGACGCCAGGACAGCGGAGTCAATCACCACCTTCCGGAGACACCTGAAACCCCACCTCTTTAAGGAATACCTAGGATAGGTTAAGTAATCCCTCTCACCCCACCCCCTAAGTTTTAGATGCACTATTGTTAAGTGACTGTCCCACATTAGTCGCTCTGAAAGATAAATTGGTAAAAAACATTATGAAAGATATTGGAAAACGAATTAGGCAATAGGCATACAGGAAGATGACTTCTTCTTTTCAGAATTATGAGACATTGTTGAAAGGCAACAAAGCTTCAGTGAGTGAAAACATTGCCACATTGCATTCTCCCAAAAAGGCAATTCTTTGGCCGACCTTATTGATTTCACAACGAAAGGCGGAGATCGATGAAAAGAAACAGGCTGAGACAAAGAATGGCATTTAAGGAGGGGGAGAAAGAGCTGACATTTTCTCCATCACTGTCATAACCCCCCGCCATAAAGCAGCCGCAAGTATTAAAACATTGTTCATCTGCGCAGGAGTATTGGTGTGATACTGCGTCTGAACTCCCAGAGCGCTCCCGAGGGAAGGCAGATTGGTGCCTGTGACATATCAGCGCCAGCATTTACACACACCCGCCACTCATCCTACTCAGCCCTAATATTCACTGTGGAGTCTGGAGAGTCTGTAGAAGGCAGATAGAAGGAGCACAGGATGTCTTTTGGACTGACTTCAAGATGCTTGGGTGTGGCATTGCTTATACTGTGTTGTACTTGAGTAATTAGGTATGCTCAGTACATCCGTGATCAATCTGCAGTGTGTGTGTGTGTGTGTGTGTGTGTGTGTGTGTGTGTGTGTGTGTGTGTGTGTGTGTGTGTGTGTGTGTGTGTGTGTGTGTGTGTGTGTGTGTGTGTGTGTGTGTGTGTGTGTGTGTGTGTGTGTGTGTGTGTGTGTGTGTGTGTGTGTGTGTGTGTGTGTGTGTGTGTGTGTGTGTGTGTGTGTGCATTTGTGTTAACACACATTTTTAACACATGCATATGCCTGCGCGTGCTTATGCAATGCACATATGTGTGTGCATGATCCTCTCTGCCTGCAATCTGTTTTTAACTCTGTGTGACACAAGGGTATTGCAGGCTCTAAGGGCCCAATCCCGAGTTAGAAATGTATGCCTTTCCTACACACTTCTTAATATTTGGTATTCAGACTTAAAGCCAATGTTGCTTGATCCAGTACGCCATTGCGGAGGCTTGCGGAGGCCAAATTGAGCTTGGTATGACGATGCCGTGAGCCTCCCAAATTTTGTAAGCATGTGGAGGGCTCTGTATAGCTCCACATTGACATGACTGCTTGATGGTAGGAGAGGGCGGGAGGTCCTGTATAAATACAAACTCATTCCCTTGACAACTTCCTTCACAACAGCTCTGCAACCTGCTTTCTGTACATAAAACAAATCAATTTAGTGTTATGATATGTTACGTATGGTATGTATTCATTTGTGGATTTCTATCTCCCATTTCAAACAATATGTTACAAATTACAATTCATATTATATGCTACAAATTTGCAAAATGTACAATATGTTACAAATTTCCCAAACATATTTAATTACAAATTCTAGCTAGGTGGATAATGTTAGCTAGCTGGCTAATGTTAGCTAGGCTAGGAGTTTTTGTTAGGGTTAAGTTTAGGAATGAAGTTAAATGGTTAAGTTTAGGGTTAGAGGAAGGGTTAGCTAAAAGGGTTAAGGTTAGGGTTAGGGTGAGGGTTAGCTAAAAGGGTTAAGGTTAGGGTTAGGGGGAGGATTAGCTAAAATGGTTAAGGTTAGGGGAAGGGTTAGCTAACGTGATAAGTAGTTGCAAAGTAGCTAAAACGTTACTAATTCGCTAAAATGCTAAAGTTGTCCGTGATGAGGTTCAAACTCCCAACCTTTGGGTTGCTAGACGATGACCTTATATGCCCACCCATCCATTCAACTCAAGTTTTTGCCTTAAGTAACCATCCATATTTTGTAACTATACCAAACATAACATATCACACTAATTTGAGTTTCCTGGATTTACATGTACTATTATAACGACCTTGGCTTTATAAGATTGGATATCGACTCTGCCGCTTAAGCATGCTTTTGCGACACAGTCGATAGCGCGTTTGAGACCTGCTCCCTGCTGTTTCATTATACTATGTTACGTCTCGTCTATGAGACCAGACTGGAAATGCAGGTTGGAAAACGGTACGGTCTTATTTACTCCTATGTCAAGTACCAGGAAATGGACTCCAACATCTCAGAAGAGAGGTCTTGTCTTTTCCTTTAGCCAGTTGCTTGTAATTAGCTGGATAGCTATAAAGATTAGCCCTGAATCACTACAAGTGGTGTGAGGCAGACCAATTTATTGGATGTGTGTGGCAGCTCCCCGAAGCGCAAGAAGTATGAACGCTCTGACATCTGCGGAGGCGCATGGCCAACCTATGGTCCATAGGGCGTGTTTAATGGGTCCTAGTCAACATCTCCATGATGGTCCTCAACACTGAGAGAAAGGCAGGGAGTGAAGAAGAGTGATGATGAGAGGAGAAGATAAAAGAAGAGAGGAGGTTTATGACTGTTAATCTTGGTAGCACTCCTTTTATCTATCTGCTCTCAGTATCTCTTTCTCTCTGTGTAAATTATACCCCCTCTCCTTCTCTCCCTCCTTTCTCCCCCTCTCTCTCTCTCCACCCCCCCTCTCTCCCTCCCTCCCTCCCTCCCTCCCTCCCTCCCTCCCTCCCCCCCCCTCCCTCCCTCCCTCCCTCCCTCCCTCCCTCCCTCCCTCCCTCCCTCCCTCCCTCCCTCCCTCCCTCCCTCCCTCCCTCTCAGGGATGTTTGATATCTCAGGGCGGATGCAGGAGACCACACAGCAGGTGAACCCTCTCTAATACTCCCCTGTACCATCTGCTGTTGGTCACGTGACCTCACCGCCAACCCCGCTCTGCCTTCCATGACGCCTCATCAAAGTCTGGAACATCCATCAATCAAAACCAGGAGAGAGCAGTCAAAAGACGAAAAACAGATTACAAAGGTCTCGATAGAGAGCGAGGAACACGTTCAATTAGCATGCTGTTAACCACGGGAAATGATTTCTGTCAAAACTGTCCTTATTGCAATTAGGCTATGTTAATGATGTATTTCATTAAGTAAAGTGGATTAGGGGTTGTGTTGATGAAATCATGCAGGGGCCTGCTGGAGGCTCAGGTATAGAGGACAGAGAGGATGGCAGGCATGCAGGGGTCTGCTGGAGGCTCAGGTATAGAGGACAGAGAGGATGGCAGGCATGCAGGGGTCTGCTGGAGGCTCAGGTATAGAGGACAGAGAGGATGGCAGGCATGCCGGGGTCTGCTGGAGGCTCAGGTATAGAGGACAGAGAGGATGGCAGGCATGCCGGGGTCTGCTGGAGGCTCAGGTATAGAGGACAGAGAGGATGGCAGGCATGCAGGGGCCTGCTGGAGGCTCAGGTATAGAGGACAGAGAGGATGGCAGGCATGCAGGGGCCTGCTGGAGGCTCAGGTATAGAGGACAGAGAGGATGGCAGGCATGCAGGGGCCTGCTGGAGGCTCAGGTATAGAGGACAGAGAGGATGGCAGGCATGCAGGGGCCTGCTGGAGGCTCAGGTATAGAGGACAGAGAGGATGGCAGGCATGCAGGGGCCTGCTGGAGGCTCAGGTATAGAGGACAGAGAGGATGGCAGGCATGCAGGGCTGGACTGATGTCTCTGACACTGGTCAGCCACACTGTTCTACACCCTATCATGCTCTACAAATACTGTGGTTTTACCCCATCCAGAGGTCTATTTCATTGCACTCATTCGTAATTACAATTGTTTGCTGTTTGTCTGTCTACCTTTTACTAGAAAGTGATGCTAGTGCAACTGTACTTACCTATATTGGAGTAAAATGAGTCGAGGAGGACATACATCCTGTAGTGGGATGTAAACGTCATCCCAATCCAGCCAGTCCAGTTTTTTCTCAGGTGGAAACCATAGCACAAAATGCAGAGCACATTTCCCGTCTCTATCTCCCACACACACTCTCTCTCCATCCCTCTCTCTCGCTCTCTCTGATGTTTTATTTGATATCCCACAATAAAGCCTCCCTTTGAACTGCCATCAATTGTGTATGGATTTTCCCTCCGAGGAGGAGGAGAAGCAGAGAGCTGTCTGAAAGGCCTCCAGTCCCCCAGGCTGCCTGCCCTGCTTCATATTGATGCAGAACACTATTGCCATCCTCATTGCTGGATCAATCAGTCACGTCACTGTTGTTTTATGGCAAGGACCACTTCACAGAGGAGCAGCCTGACAACATGACCACTGAGGATACTGAGGGTTGCTGAAAACGCTACAGGAGGATAGGGATGGGGGAGGAAGGGAGAAGGGAGGGGGATTCAGATTCCAAACCTGTCAGTCATACAATTTTCCTCTCTCTCTCTCTCTCTCTCTCTCTTTCTCTCTCTCTCTCTCTCTCTCTCTCTCTCTCTCTCTCTCTCTCTCTCTCTCTCTCTCTCTCTCTCTCTCTCTCTCTCTCTCTCTCTCTCTCTCTCTCTCTCTCTCTCTCTCTCTCTCAATTCAATTCAAAGGGCTTTATTGGCATGGGAAACATATGTTTACATTGCCAAAGCAAGTGAAATAGATAATAAACAAAAGTGAAATAAACAATATAAAATGAACAGTAAACATTACACTCACAAAAGTTCCAAAAGAATAAAGACATTTGAAATGTCATATTATGTAAAAATAGTTAAAGTACAAAAGGGAAAATAAGTAAACATAAATATTTGTTGTATTGACGATGGTGTTTGTTCTTCCCTGGTTGCCCTTTTCTTGTGGCAACAGGTCACACATTTTGCTGCTGTGATGGCACACAGGTATTTCACCCTATATATATGGGAGTTGATCAAAATGGTGTTTGTTTTCTAATTCTTTGTGGGTCTGTGTAATCTGAGGGAAATACCGTATGTTTCTCTAATATGGTCATACATTTGTCCGGAGGAAGTGCAGCTCAGTTTCCACCTCCTTTTGTGGGCAGTGTGCACATAGCCTGCCTTCTTTTGAGAACCAGGTCTGCCTATGGCGGCCTTTCTCAATAGCAAGGCTATGCTCACTAAGTCTATACATAGTCAAAGCTTTCCTTAAGCTTGAGTCAGTCACAGTGGTCAGGTATTCTGCCACCGTGTACTCTCTGTTTAGGGCCAAATAGCATTTTGGTTTGCTCAGTTTTTTTGTTAATTCTCTCCAATGTGTCAAGTAATTATCATTTTTAATTTTCTCTTGATTTGTGTTGCTGTCCTGGGGCTGTCCTGGGGCTCTGTGGGGTTTGTTTATGTTTGTGAACAGAGCCCCAGGACTAGTTTGCTTAGGGGTCTCTTTTCCAGGTTCACCTCTCTGTAGGTGATGGCTTTATTCGGTGTTATACGTTGTACACTGAGGATATTTTTTGCAGAAATCGGCATGCAGAGTCTCAATTTGGTGTTTGTCCCATTTTGTGAATTCTTGGTTGGTGAGTGGACCCCAGACCTCACAACCATAAAGGGCAATGGGTTCTATAACTGATTCAAGTATTTTTTAGTCAGATCCTAATTAGAATGTCAAATCTTGTGTTCTTTTTGATGGCATAGAAGGCCCTTCTTGCCTTGTCTCAGATCGTTCACAGCTTTGTGGAAGTTATGCGTTGATGTTTAGACCAAGGTATATATAGTTTTGTGTGTGCTCTAGTGCGACGGTGTTTCGATGGAATTTGTATTCGTGGTCCTGGCAACTGGACCTTTTTTGGAACGCCATTATTTTTGTCTTAATGAGATTTACTGTCAGGGCCCAGGTCTGGCAGAATCTGTGCAGAAGATCTAGGTGCTGCTGAAGACTTTCCTTGGTTGGGGACAGAAACACCAGATCATCAGCAAACAGTAGACATTTGACTTCAGATTCTAGTAAGGTGAGGCCAGGTGCTGCAGACTGTTCTAGTGCCATCTCCAATTCGTTGATATATATGTTGAAGAAGGTGGGGCTTAAGCTGCATTCCTGTCTCTTCCCCACAGCCCTGTGGAAAGAAATGTGTGTGTTTCTTTTGCCAATTTTAAATGCACACTTGTTGTTTGTGTACATGGATTTTATAATGTCGTATGTTTTTCCTTCAACACCATTTTCCATCAATTTGTATAGCAGACCAAAGTCAAAGCTTTTTTGAAATCAACAAAGCATGAGAAGACTTTGCCTTTGTTTTGGTTTGTTTGTTTGTCAATTAGTGTGTGCAGGGGGAATACGTGGTCTGTCGTACAGTAATTTGGTAAAAAGCCAATTTGACATTTGCTCAGTACATTGTTTTCACTGAGGAAATGTATGAGTCTGCTGTCAATGATAATGCAGAGGATTTTCCCAAGGTTACTGTTGACGCATATCCCACAGTAGTTATTGGGTTCAAATCTGTATCCACTTTTGTGGATTGGGGTCCTTTTGGTTCAAAATCTCTCTCTCTCTCTCTTCTTATATTGGTCACCCTGACCTGGTTTAGCTTAGGATACAGTCTGATATGCTTAAAC